>NW_005187564.1:1218147-1235746 GCF_000239375.1 Pundamilia nyererei
GTCCCAGATATAAACCTAGTGGGAGTATCCCCCCACAGAGGGACAAAAGGACCCCCTGATGATCCTCTAATCGCCTGAGCCAAGGTGTGAAACTGGTTGTGGGTCCCAATCACCCAGTTTCACAACTTGTAACTTTTGTCACTAGACTGCTTCATTAGTCTGCACTACTTCTTCAAAAAAGCAACAAGTTAAACAGAATGTGAACATTATCAGACATGGAAAAATAATGTTCAGTCTAAGTTAAAAAAACGAAATCCAGAAACTTGTGAACAGAGATGAAAAATATATCATTTAAATGAGAGTTTAATACTATTCACTAATGGTGGCTGCAGTGAGCCTGCTTTTGATAGCAGAGCTTTGGCGGGGCGTGGTCTGCGGGGCAGGTGAACATACCAGAGCGCCATCCGCAAACACACCTCACCAGCTTAAAACAGAATGAACTAGGTACTGTTGATGTGTGTAGGCTGTAGCCAAAAAGCTGCAGCCGCATGTGTAAGTCGACAGCCGACAGACTTGCACACGCGGCTGCAGCTTTTCAGGGGATGCAGTGGATGTGCATATTATTAACCTAGCTGCCACAAATGTCTTTGTTCCACCATAAAAGTGATTCTGATGTTAGTTCCGCATAACCTTTCTGCCAGGTGACTTGTGCCCCACCAGTGGGGTGCTCCACACACTTTGAGAACCACTGCCTTAGAATCAGAATCAGAATCAGAATCAGAATCAGAATGGGGTTTATTGCCAAATGTTGAGCAGGTTTACAGCATTAGGAAATTGCTGCGGTGCTTCAGTGCAAACATGGTGTCATAAATAACACTTAAATAGACATGGAAAAAATAAAAGTAGGGATAAGAATTAAAAGTGCTACGTGGAAAGATATGTGCATGAGATAGAGGCAGGAACAGCATTCACAGTTACATCCTGATAATACACATTCTTAGAGGCACGTGTTTGAAATTCTTACAGGTGTTTCAGTTCTGCGAGAGCTTTCCTTACCGATACTGTCATACGGGATCTTGATGGTGTCACTGGATGTCCATACACTGGTGTAGATTAAAAGACAGAGAGGCATCATCCCCAAGGCCAGGAGAGAGGAGCAGGTTGTCATACTGATACTGAGGAGCGAAGGATTTGGACACTGATGAGTTTCCTGCATTTGTCCCTAGCTGTGCTTATACACACTAACACAATCTGTTTTATTTAAATAGTGCATTAACATTGAATAAATGTAAATAAAACTCTAGACCAATAAAAACTTGTAATACATTAATTCTGTTGTTCTCCTGCCAGGTAGCTACACAACAAGAAAGTCTTCCTTAAAATAGCTTAAGAGTGTTCTGGGATCCAAAAAACATGAAAATATTCTATTTAGTTTACATACACAAGAGAAACAAATAGTTATCATAGAGTAAACATAGTGGTCCTCTAAGAGCAGCACTTGGTGATAGTAGGGAAACAAGACGGTTCCTTTTTTAACAGGGAGAAACTACCAGCAGAAAAAGGCTCAGAGAAGTCTGCTCTTTAACATAAAGAGAAAAAGAAAAAATAGCAATGAACCTGCCCAAGGTCTCACCTGAGGTCCATGTCTCCTTCCAACCAGTAGCAGATGATGTTGGAGTTTGAGCCACCTGGACAGCAGCCCATGATGATGATGACCACTGCCTGCACAGCCTGGACCCCAAAAGCCAGTGACAAGGCAAAAGCTGTGAAAGGCATAATGCCAAACTGGCAGAGGAAGCCAATGATAATGCCCCATGGCTTCTTAATGTGGCCCCACAGCTTTGCAGACTCCAATGTGCAGCCCATGGAGAACATGACCATTGCGAACATGATGGTGAGCACCGTGCTCATCACTACTCCCAGGATGGCATTGAAGTTACTGGGAGGAACAAGGCAGTCTGTGCCCGAGCAGGCTGTGGCAGAATTGTCACAGATAGCTGGCAGCATGGTGGTTGGCTTCAGCATGGACATTGTTGTGGCAGAAGAAGAATATCAGCAGATCCTTAAAACTTGCACACACTTTGGGGCTAGGGTCCTTGAAATGAGACGAGTCCAGTTTCTCCCCCTGTCCAGGAAAATGGACCTGACAAAGAGATGGAGTGAGCTTGGATCACTGCCCTTTATGCCCACGGTTCCAAAGCCAAATAAAATTTGCCCGAAAGATAAAAAATTAACCAATAGTCTATGTTTTATGGGGTCAGCGTTCAAAACACATGCATATAAAAAAGAAAATCCCAATGAAATATGAAATGCCATTGGACCTTGGCTCCATTTTTTATAGCCACGTGGGTTTTAAATTTTTATTGGACTCTCATGTCATCAAGCATCATCATGCAGGAAAAGCCACAGAGCACATGTTCTTTGCACAGTTCCCATAACATTCCCAATATAAAGGCATGCAGCTTACACAATCATAAAAGAAAGTGTAGAAATATTTTTTGCATTGATAGGAAAAGAGCACATAAATTGGGGGTGGGGGGTGGGCTAGAGGTGATTTGTCTGTGGTGTCATTCATTTTTGCATTTTGATTTTACATTTTTTTTATGTGCCATAGGTCTAATTATATAGAGAATCAAGATGCTGTAAAACAATAAAACATGAAAGAAGGATGAAAATGTTTACGGGCACTTCATGTCAATATACCAGGTGTGGAAACAATAAAAAGTCAAAGTGTCCTGATAGAAATTTAAGGGCTATCACAAGGATAGTACCAGCATCATCAACATAAAAACAGTTTACCTAATAAAAGAAGAAAAGAAATCTGCCACATGAGCATGTTTAAACCCACCAGGAGATCCCTGGGCTGTCCTCTAATTGGTGGCTTTATTTTCCATATATATTTTATTGCCTTCCTAACTGACTTTATGCAACTTTGCAGTCTGGGTCGTTGTGTCCTTGGGCAAGACACTTCACCTACCGCCTACTGGTGATGGCCAAAGGGTCCGATGGGGCGATATGGCAGCCTCGCTTCTGTCAGTCTGCCCCAGGGCAGCTGTGGCTACAACTGTAGCTTGCCTTCACCAGTGTATGAATGTGAGAGTGAAGGAATAGTGGTATTGTAAAGCGCTTTGAGGGTCCCGAAAAGCGCTATATAAATGCAATCCATTATTATTATTTTTCATCTATCATTTATTTTTCAGACTAGTTTATGTAATTTATGATTCTTTCACAGGGGTTTCCTTCATATTAATCAGATCATGTGTTGTTTCATTTTAGTAAAGTCTTCATTTTAAGCACTCACTATGTAATGTACTGTACATGAGACATCATGAGGTTAGAAACCTAAAACACACCAACGCAATACCTTTTTAAATCCTCTCTGGATGCCCATATCAGTCCATAATGGTCATGTCAATGTCTAACTTTCATTCTTGAACTGAACTGAATGTTTTACATATAAATATATTGCGGGTTATTGAGGAACTAAGCATTTCCATGCTAAATCCTGACATTAGTGCATCTCACTTTAACACATGAAGTGTCTGTCTGTCTGTGTGTTTGCTACTTTATCCACCAACTCCCTTAACACAGTTGAGCAACTGAACTTGGCACACAGGTACATTTTAGGCCCCTAAAGGCTCTTATCTACAGAGTGGATGCCACGTGGTTGCCAGGCCAAGACACTAAAATGATTTATGCACATATAACATCCTATTAAACAACATTGGTATTTTCATTTCATGGTAGTAAAATTTAATTTATATCCACAATAACTCATTTATGCATGACAGCAAAAGTAGGACCAAAGTAGTATGTTTTTGCATTTTTGCACCACAACACCACCCCATCAGTTTAATTTAATCAAAATAAGACCATGTTTATATTTACAAATCTGATTAATAAATGTTTTATTTTAATCCCATCATGTTGGGATTAAAATAAAAGAGGAATTATGGATTGGATCAACTGGTCACTAAATGCAATTGACACCCCTTTCTCAACGAGAAGTTTGAGCTTGCGTGAGCCTGAGTGCTGAAGATATCTACCTATTCGGAACCATGGTAACAGGGTTCTGGCTGATCGGAGCTGGCTTGGCCCTGACTTATCGAAGAATTAAGAAAGCGGAACCGGCTGTTCAAACCCCCACAAGGCTGCCCGCTGGGATTGGAACGATGGGAGAGGTGTGAGTTTCTCAAAATGGGCTCATTGAGTCAGCACGGATAAGATCTTGGAGAGGCTACGGCTGCTGAATAAGTTCTCTGACTGCAGACTGGATACATCTCAGAAGGGCTAGCCCGAAATATCATCTCTGGGCGCAAACTGGATGACATCTCCGGGAGGCACACTGCCGTGAGTTCTCAGAAATTGTCTCCTTGAGCACAAGAAATGACAACATCACAGAACACAAGTATGGCGAAGCTTGCGGGAGATTGAAAGACCAGCGTTGGACTGTAGAACTGCTTTGAAATTCATATGAGCTGTTCGCACTAAAGTGAAAATCACTATCACTTATGCGGATACCCCTTTGGCGCCGGTTGCGGTCTCAAGGCTGGAGCTGAACAACAACACCCTGATAACGACTGTGTTTAGTCTGTTCCTTCCCATTCCATGCAAGGCCACCTGGGTTGGCTGGAAGACTGTTTATTTAGCCTAGCAGGGCGAAGGACACTGTCTCAGCTGAACTCTGGACACGCACACATATACACTGATATGCACACACTCATCCCCCCTCGCTTTCCAAACGCCTTCGACACTTATTCTCTTCCGATGCTGACGGGGATCAAGGAGACCAGCGCACGCAGGCCCAGATGTACTGTCTAATTCGGCTGTCTCTCACCCTTTACCCACCCCTGTCGCTTGTCATGTGTTTCTTTGGTGTATTAAGAGTTTTTTTCATGTGCTATGTGCAGAGGTGTTTTTTTTCTGTTCTCAAACTGATCTCCCAGTTGGAGCTCAGTCTGGGGGGAGTTATTTTTTTCTCCTTATCTTTCCTCATGTGGTGCATTTTCCATTGTTATACCTCTCTGACCTGTCTTCCCCATGTGATGTTTTGTGTAATGTATGTATGGTCGGAGGGTAAGATGGCGCCGCCATTGCGTGCAATAGGTCGGCAGCCTTATGAAATTTCCCCTTGCGGGACTAATAAAGGTATATCAAATTTAAATTTATCAAATCAAAACACTGTCAACCATGAAAACGACGTAGAAAAGAGGGAGGACGAGTGCCCCCCGTGGCTGTACCTGGAGGAATTTTTCATGTACAGAGGGAGAAAAGGGGACAGCGTCCAGATGCTGTGCAAACTTTGTTTGACCTCATTCGTAGGAATGTTTTAGCTTATTATTTGGACAACCACCATCATTACAATAAATTAAATTTGTAGTCATTTAAAACTTGAGGTAAGAGGTTTCACAACTATACGTGTACAATATTGCTTTCTTATTTTTCATGTGTGTTAAGGTTATTAGTTTGGCTAAGATATTGTCATCGCCATTGGTTAGCCTGATATTAAAATAAGATGGAGCTAGCTAATGTGCGTGTGTGTGCACATGCATAATTGAGCTACAATTCGTAGGAATGTTTTAGCTTATTATTTGGACAACCACCGTCATTACAATAAATTAAATTTGTAGTCATTTAAAACTCACAGGCCTACAATCAGCTGGCCTATATTAAAAACAAAAACAAAAAACTGGAACATAGTGCTGAGCTGCATCTCAAATTAATCTTCCAGCTCTCAGCTGACATGTACCAGAGCCAGATTGATGGATCAGTTGATCAGTATCATTGGCCTGATATAGGCCTATCATAGTGACATGGCTCTTGATCAGTAGGGTTATATGTTTCCCAATATGATATATTTTTTTAAAGAACATAATGTGGATTGTTTTATTTGTTAGCTGTATGGGCAGCATTTTTGTGTATGTGATCCCTTTTCTTAAATTAGATTTGCTAAATACACATATTTTGCTCTCTAAGTATTATCTACTTGCAATTACAGCCTTAACATACATCAAACAACATCTTGAAACGATAGAGCATGGGAGTGAGGATCAGCAAAGAGAGTCATCTGATGAAGATGAATTCTTCTCCAGACCAATCTCCAGAAGGCTGCAAAGTGCAGTTGAGCTTGATGGTTACCTTGCTTGTGCCACAGACACCATGGAGCTGCTGCACTCCTTCTCAGCAATCAAAAACTTCTCTCTTAAACTGAACACAGCTCTGCCTGCTTCTGCTGCGTGTGAACGATTTTTTAGCTGTGCTGGTTTACTCTTCACAGCCAAACGAAGTCGGAAAGCCTCTGTTAATTTAGAAAACCAGCTCTTGCTGAAACTGAACAAAAGGTTCAGAAAGTAAAGTGTGACAGAAATGCTAAGAGTTTAAGACACTTACCTGCCTGTTGTTCAGTGTATGGGGAAAAGTTTAAATGGTTCGACGCATGTTCAGAAACATTTTTGTCATTCTTTTAACAAACAAAATTTCTTCTTTTATATCTACATTTATTTACAAAACAAGTTACCTTTCTATACCTTGTTCATCTGAGAAATGTGCTTTGAACATAAATATTTATACTGGTGAATCGAGTTGAATGCCTGCTATTGACGACAGAATAAAACATCAGTCTGTTAAAAAGTAATTAATACTCTGAGTAGTTTTTGAGAAGAGTACTTTGCACTTTTTCTCAAGTATTTTTAACACCAGTACTTTTACTTGTAATTGAGTACAATTTAACCACTGTAACAGTACTTGTACTTGAGTACAAATTTTGAGTACTCGTTCCACCTCTGGTTATAGCACTCCATGTATGGCCTGCTGCTAGCATCTTGCACCCTGCTGTTATGTGCTGATTGTCTCAGGGGCATCTTTACACAGCCTGCACTGGGGGTCTTGCCTGGTGTGATAGACCCCAACCTCTTTGGATCTTGCACTTAGAGCTTGTTCCTGTGCTGCCATGATTAGTGTCTCTGTGCTGTCCTTCAGTCCAGCTTTGTCCAGCCACTGCTGGGATTTCTTTTTTTTCTTTTTCTTTTTTTTCACCTGTCCCCTGTCCCGTTTGGTTCTTTTGCCATTGTCATCAGAATTATTGTCTAAAGGCAAAGAAAGATGCCCAACGGATTTACAGGGTGGGCCATTTATATGGATACATCGTTATAACATGGGAATGGTTGGTGAAAGTTCTGTTTGTGGCACATTAGTATAGGTGAGGGGGCAAACTCCTCAAGATGGGTGGTGACCATGGTGGCCATTTAGAAGTCGGCCATCTTGGATACAACTTTTGTTTTTTCAATAGGAAGAGGGTCATGTGACACATCAAACTTATTGGTAATGTCACAAGAAAAACAATGGTGTGCTTGGCTTCAACTTAACTTTATTCTTTCCTGAGTTATTTACAAGTTTCTCTTTGTTCACAGCCATTGACATGTCGAAGAGGTTAACACGTGAGGAGCGGATCAAAATTGTGTTGATATCTGGTGAACGCAGTAACCGGGTCATTGCAGCAGATTTCAATGCAAGACACCCTACGACACCCCCCATCTCCCATGCTACAGATAGCAAACTGTTTTGCTAACTGTAAATCCAACACTGGTTCAGTGATGGATTTGCCAAAATGTCGACGCAAGCAAACTGTCACTAATGAAGAAACATCAGTGGCTGTCCTAGCTTCATTCATGGTAAATGAACTGGTTCTTATATAGCGCTTTTCTACTCATCTGAGCACTCAAAGCGCTTTACACAACTTGTGCATTCACCCATTCACACAAGCACACTTGTGTGAATGGTGCTTCATAGCTAACATTCACACACATTCATACTCCAATGGATGCATACGAAAACTTGTACTTCACAGTCAAAATCTACACAATACAGACAAGAACAGGAAGACTTCACAACCAATGACGGTCAGGAAAAATGGGTGAAGACCTTTTCAGACAAGAATCTCACTGAACCTGAAAACCATTTCTCCACAACAGTTTCCCATAGTGGACCTCGGGAATACATCAATACATGATATAAGAAACTTAACAAAGTCTAGACACTTATAGTATGGTATAATTTTCATTTAACAGATAATAGCATGAACAGGCAAACAGTACTGCACCATCAGTATGTACTAGTAAATGGCGGTAATGATCAATGGATAAATTATGTTTTGTAGTGGTGGGCTCATAAGGTGGATAAAAACCTGAGTACAAAATCACCAGCATGCTCTGGTGAACCCAGTGACTAGTGTCATTGTACTGTCGTTCAAAAAGTGAAGCTCCAGGTGGCACTTTAGTTTAATGAGTTTAATGACTAAAGTCATTAAAAATACAATGACGCATGAAACCTTTACTTCGGTTAGCCATTGTTTTTAAAGGAAGCTCTTGGAAATAGCAGGGAGAAACTGAATGTGCAACTGCTAGTGAGAGAAGTTGTTATTGATGTGTTACATTTTTATGAGACTCCCTGAAAAATAACCCATAAAGTAAAACTGAGAAAACAGTTTTCAAAGTTTCCATGCATGCTCAATCACCCAGGTAAGGAAATCACAAAAAGTTTAATCTGTTCATCTGGACGTAGAATTTTCAGTGAGAGAAACAAACAAACAAATGAAATCAAAACCTAATTTCTCCTTTTCTTGATAGAGATAAACTGGCCTCACAGCCTATTATTTGTCAGCGGGTTCAGTCATTATTCAAACGTACTGTTTATAATTTTGGGGAAACCTGCATTCAGCTGAGACTGAAAGAGTCACTTGGATTAGCGACGAAACATTTCTCCCACTGAAAAGAGGACGTCCAGAGTAGAATCAACTTTTTGGGAGTCTTCAAAGCAAACACTGATAATTAAAACAAAGCAGTGTCTGATATAACTTGTAGTTACATTTTATTTTATTTTAGTTTTTTAAAATGTTGTCAGTTGTCTAGGAATGGCTCCAAGGGACCTTACTAACTTGTGTGAGTCTCAGCTCAATTCTCATTCTTAGACCATCATTGAGTGCCTTGGACTTTTCCATTTTTCTGAGTATTGGTCAATTTAGTGATTGCTGTCAAATAAATCTGTTTTTTGCTGGCCAGTTGTAGTTTCTAATATCCGCTTTTTAATGAAAACAGATTATGGAGTCTGATATGATACCCATTCTTAAACCCCTCTTTGTAATCACTTCTTCAGCAACTTTTTGTCAGGATCTAGTGAGAGAGTTATGTTGATGAGCTTTTACAAAACGTCTCTCTTAATCTATGCTTTAGTTTTCCAAAGGACAAGATCACATCAGCAGCTGAAAGATTTAAATCTTTAATCATTTCTTTTGAAGCTCAAACTTTAAATGTAACTGGTGGAAAAAAATAAAAGGTTTGGCTATCACTAACAAAAATTTAATAGATCTCGGCCATGCCAAGATAAAATGGCATGGCCTGCATTTGTATAGTGCTTTTCTAGTCCATAGGACCCCAAAGCGCTTTACACTACATTCAGTCATTCACCCATTCACACACTGGCGATGGCAAGCTACATTGTAGCCATGACAGAGGCGAGGCTGCCGGACACAGGCGCCACCAGGCCCTCTGACCACCACCAGTAGGCAAACATGGGGTTAGTATCTTGCCCAAGGATATTTGACATGCAGCCAGGAGGCAGCCTGGGATCGAACCACCGACCTTCTGATTAGTGGCTGACCTGCTCTGCCACCTGAGCTACAGCCACCCCACTGACACTGTATAAATTTCAACACAACCTAATAAAAATTTTTTTGATTTTTTTGATCGCACCAGTGTTTTAATAAACTGTAACATATAGTTGAGTAATGATGTTGCTGAATATGAGTTTTTGTATAAAGTGGGCGTATGTAAATATACATAATATCTCTTCTGCTTTTTAGCCCTACTACTTTAATAGGGCACCTTTAAAGTTTTCACGGCTCATAAAGTGTAAAGGTATGTGTGCAGATCAGCTATGAGGAAGGGGATCATAGTCATCCACTGCAGTGTAAAACAGTTTGTCTTCAGAGGGCATCTTATCAGTCTTTATCTGGGTCAGCTGTTATCTTTTCTGCTCAATCTGACTTGTCCTTCGTTCTGACTGCAGTAAACTTTAAGTATGGCTTCTCTCCTGATGTGAACGAGCGTGTGAAGGCTTGTTGGGTCATATCTCCACAAATCTGTCTGCAGATAACAATTTAATCTGATAGGATTCACACCGTAGTTACTGCTCTACTGTTAAAAAAAAGAAAAAAGAGCGATAAGAATTCATCTCGCTTGGGGAGAAGCCAACTAGCTCAACAGATGTTAAGTTTGCATTGAGTTTATGGCCCTGGTCCTTTGCATAGTAGTTCCTGTGAAAAGTTTATGGATTTACAGATTTGTACCAAGTTGTGCCATCTTCAACCTCCCAGTCAAAAGTATTTTGTTGTTGTCTCAGTCATCCAGATAAGGAATTTCCAAAAAGTTGATTCTGTTCATGTGGCCGTAGTGTTTTCAGTAGAGGAAACGTTTTGTTACTCATCCAGGTGATGTCTCAGCAGACACCAGATTTCCATAAATAATGGACTGTGAGGTCACTTTCTTGATCATTAATATGCAAACTGACATGACCATTGATCAACAACTTTTGGTCAATGGCCAATGATAAATGGATTTTAGCACCATTTACATGAAAAGGGAAAAGACCATCTCTGAATTAAGGAGGGGGCCTAATGGTACATCTTTTACCATCTTACAATGCTGTGATTGCAGCCATTCCCCAATTCTTTAGATATTGCTCAAACCAGCGTTCCTCCCTGTCCTGATGTGTACATCCTCATCATTGAAAAAGTGGCTACTGGCCTGTAGGTGTAAATAGACTGCAGAGACCTGCCCTGATGTGTTGTGCTATCCGTTTAGCCAGAGGTTGTTTGGTTTCCCTAATGTATAAATCATGGCAAGCCTCCTGGCACTTAACAGTGCACACTATATTATTCTGTATGTGCCAGGATCCTTGGGGTGGGCCAATTTCTGACGCAACATGTTTTGGGGTTTGAAAGCCACAGAGAGGCGGTGTTTCTCCCACTTTGCTACGTCCAGATGAACACAACCAACTTTCTGGGTATTGGTTGTTGTTTTGCTTTTTGTAAGTTAGTTGTTTATTTGTTCATGAAGCTTAAAGCAGTTTTGTAACACTGGATCAGAGCTCGATTGTGTAGTAGGTGTGTGGTTCAGAAAAACTTCTGTGCTATGTTGGGACTGTTGCATTTTTAGAACAAACACATGATAGAAAAGAACTTCTGTCTTCCTCTCTGTTTAATTACTTTAAACAGAGTTCAATCCTTGGCCCACGGTTATTGTGATACTTTAACTGGTTTAACTGTAAAGAATTGATTTAATCTTAGAAATGTTACATAAAACAAATTAGACAAAACTACTGTTTTGATTTTATCAGAGTACAAACTTGCGTAATGAAATGGAACAATGGGCTATTCCCACATTATAATGAATGACAATCTATTTTCTCAAAAAGAAGGGGAATAAATAGTTCAGTCTGTCTGTAATAGTTATTAATTTTTCAATCATATTATGATTTCAGCATTTAAAAACTGAAGATTTGTATTTTTTTTTAATTATTATTTTTACATGTGGCCTTGTGGATACAAATCAAACCAGTCTGAGCAATTGTCATTCTGATCTTTGTCAAAATTAGTTCATTAGTTTCAGCTTTCTGATGAAAACAGATTGTGGACTCTGATATGATTCCCATTCTTAAACAGCTCCTTGTAATCAGTACTTCAGCAACATGTTGTGAGCATAGGATAACTCTTTTAAGTTATTTTGATGAGCTTTTGCAACACTTCTCTCTAAATTCAGACGTATGTTTTCCAAAGGACAAGATCACATCAGCAGCTAGAAGATGAGTCATTGAATAATTTCTTTAGAACAAGGGGGGTCTCTAATGGGGTGATATTAGGAGAGAAGGTTTGATTCTTTTAGATTTTTTTTTTAACAATATAACAAATTTTATTCACATGTTCAACAGTTATTGGTCTGTTCTTTCACCTTTTCTCACTGTGTCAGAGTAAAAGTAGGAACAGATAAAAACCTTCAGGAATAGAAACACAGCAATAAATTTAGACATTTTAAACCCCAACGATCTAAATTTGCAAAGCTGCCAAGTCTTGTAAAAGAGATTTCAATCTCAGTGGAACGTCCTGGTAAAATAAAGGTAAATGTAAGAGGGTATAACAGAGATCAAGGCATCATGAGTTTTCTTTTTTCAACCATGTAGATTTTTATTTTTAGTTAAGAGGTTTTTATTTTTTTTAATCAACAGAAAAGACAGGCCTGAGGTTAGGCCTATGCTTAAACTGGAAAACCTTTAAAAAATTTTATGTCCAGGATTATCTTAATGGCTGCCAGTCTCACTGTTTTATGGTGTTGTATAATCACTTACTTGCTATATTAAAGTTTAGCCAAGTTCTGTGAAGGATAGAATTCATTATAATGCATTCAACTCGTTATATAAGGTTCCTTTTTTATTATGTTTGAATTAACAGTGAATTCCTGACATTAACATTGTATATGTAGAAGTATTTCACAATTGTTGGCTATAGTTATGACATTGTCTTAGCCATAGTTGTATACTGGAAAGTCAACTGTGACATGGCGTTCACTCAATATTTAACCAAAACGGTCATCTTTCCTTACGCAACCCAAAGCCTTCCCATGCAAAAGCCCATTCAAGGTGCAGCATGGAAACTCTAAGTCCCACCGTCAAACATTCGCCCTTTGTATCCGTCTACATGCCAACCTCATTAGACAACACTCTCTGGATAAGACAAAACATAATTTTTAAAAACAAACTGAATAAAAGCACTTGCAGTACAGAGAAGTGGGATTGTAATGAGACATCTGGCAGCATCATGTAAGAATAAATGTAAAAAAATAATAATAATTTCATCAAAAAATAATCGCCTCCAATCTGACCCTGAGAATTCTGATATTCTGCATACAGCTTCAGTATATTTAATGAAGCTGTATGCAGAATATTACCCTTATACTATGATCATTTTCTGACACGCAGACCCTCAGTAGGTGTGGGTGCAAATTTGTTTTTTAATTATTGTTTTTAGCATTTTTATAATAATAATTACATAAGTACTAGCGATATCCTCAGTAAATTTTCAGTAAATTCTCCTTCCCATTATTGAGTGTAACCAGTGGTTTGTACATTAGAAATAAACAGAGTTTACAGCAATCATGAAGGAAACTTGACAGTGATCCTACTACCTCCTAAATAGTGTTCCTGACTTGGTTAGATGATGTGAAGTTGGTTTTCATAACCATGGCAATAATTGTCATCATCTCTATATGTTTATTTTCATTAAGCCTAACAGTGGCTTTCCTCACTTGCACTGAGATTTCTTTCAACCTAATATTGAGAGTTCCAATCTAAAGACACAAAACACAAATTCAGAGCAGTAAAGTGTCTGAAACTGGACTTGACAGTCTGTCAAACCAGAAAGTAAGAAGATAAGCAAACCAGAGAGTCTTTCACATTTTATTAGAAAATAAAAGCCTCTGAAGCAGTTTTTTGGATATCAGGTTTTGTTGTTGTTGTTGTTTTTTTGTTTTTTTTAAAAGAAATGTAGCAGAGAAGCCCGTTTGCCCATCTCAGCGAGACCGAGTCGGCCTCTTTTCAGCTCTGTGACGTCTCCTTTAACCTGATGCTGCCTGTTACATGAGCGATGAAGCATCTCAGCAGGTAAATCCCCCCAAACTGGATTGAGCTGTTTCACAAAGAACACAAAAAGGGAGAAATATAGACATTTTATTATGCTGTGAAGTATTGTTATACTGTAAAACTATCAGCTTTCAGGCACTGAGTTTGAACAAAAACAATAATTAATGAAAACATATGTGTCAGAGTCAGGTTTAATATAACAATAGAAATCCAGGAAGTATCACTCAAGCTTCAAAGGAAGAAGACTCATTGAGGGCTCTGTTTATATTTTTTCATCACTAAGAAACCCACTGTGTGAGTCTTGGTCTGTGAGAGGAAGTGAGACAGTTACCTAATAAGAAACGGTTGAGGGAAGCAGCTCGTCGTCTCTGTCTTTACCACATCCTGAAGGTTCAGCAAATTTGTCAGCAGAGTGCCACTCCGACATTTGTCGATCTTTGTCACCACCATCTGAACAATAAAGTACAACCCTCAGAAAAGCGCAGACAGGATGTCCCCGTGGCTCCCCCAAAAAGCCTTCAGTAAATCCAAAACTGCAAGAAGAATACTAACGGGGCTAAGAGTTGTGAAGAATCCGGCTCCATCATATTCTAAATACTTAATTGTGCCATATTATTCCACTTATCTCAGTCTGTCGGCCTACTTGACTTACATAGTTTCTAAAACTAGAATGGGAGACAAGGCCCTCTGCTGTGGAACCAGCTCCCAGTTTGGATTCAGGACACAGAAACAGTTTCTAATTTCTCTTCTTTTAAGATTAGGCTTCAAACTTTTCTTTGTGATCAAGGTTATAAATAAGTTATGAATCAGATGATCCTGATCCACTGATAACTTTGAGCTAGTGCAGAAGTGTTAGCACTGTCACCTCTCAACCAGAGGATCCTGGGTTAAAATCCAGCTTGTGGTCTCTGAGTGAAGTCTGACCAATGTCCCTGTGGTTTTTTTCTTTGGATGTAGACACCCTCACACAGGCCAAATGCATGCACGTTAGGTTAACAGGCACTTTTAAAGTGGCAAATTAAAGTGCTTGGAATGGCACGAAAGCACGGTTAGAATAGTTTTTTATTCTAAACTGTATTGAGTGCCCAGTAAGACTGGAAAAGCACTATATAAATACTGGTACCTTACATGGACCCTCCCTTAGCAAGGATCTCTTTCACTTTATGCTTGCTTCTATCATCTTGAACTAACAAAGCAGACTAGCTCTGACACCTGGTGGTCTCTTAAAAACACTGCACTCCCTGATCAGCATTTTAAAGGATTCACTTTGTTGTTGTTCTCCTGCAGTTCAAAGAAATGAACGAGGAACCCGGTGAGTCTAAAATGGGTGCAGCCTTGACTGTAAAAGCTGTAAAGAAAATCTATCGGCAAGAGAACGTAGACCTCCTGCCACCTACTACCATGTGACACTCAATAAACTTCACTGACAAGTCTGTCCTTTGCCTTGTAAATCATTAAAAGAATCCGATCATTTGCAACCACTACTTCCATGTAATCATATTTAAAGTGTGTACACTCCCCATTTCTTTTTCAACTTCACAGAAATATCAGTTTTAAGTTTGAAACCGTCTTCGACTGTGCTGTCACAGCCTTAATGTGTTGCAGTGTTTAATCAGCTCAGAGCATGAATAATTGACCGCAGAGTGCGCAGCGAGCGGGGCTGCTTCATTTTAACGGCCAGTTTTTAAATAGCTGAGTGGGAACATTCAGCATTAATTCAGTGTGGACATAATGATGAAGGACTGAGAAGAAGAATGAGCCACATGTAAGGCGGAGGGGGAGGCACTTCAATGCTTGTTTCCTCCTGGAGAACACGGCGGGTCTGGACCCACGCTGGAGTGGCGGCGCAGTGGCAGGATGGCTGCTGTGTTTGCTCAACCAATGTGATTTCTGTGCAGAGGAGTTTTTTGTTTCCTGTTCTCATGCGGTCCTCCCATAGGAGCCCAGCATGAGTAGAGGTCTCTTTTTTTCCTCTTGTACTTTCCCA
The DNA here is from genome assembly GCF_000239375.1 of Pundamilia nyererei. Classification (NCBI taxonomy): domain Eukaryota; kingdom Metazoa; phylum Chordata; class Actinopteri; order Cichliformes; family Cichlidae; genus Pundamilia; species Pundamilia nyererei. The sequence goes on from NW_005187564.1 coordinate 1,233,761, forward strand.
TTGTAGTGTACATTTCAGTGGTTTTCTGTAATGTTACCGATCTCCGACCTGTATCCCCATGTGATGTCTGTGTTGTGTGTGTAAGATCGGGGGCGGGTCCATTCCACTGCAGGGCAACCTGCATGTGGCGAATAAAGCTGATTGATTGGTTAGTGCTCAACAACTCCACCAAAGAGCGCAAACCCAAAGAGACCCTCTTGATCGTGGCTCAAGAGTTGGGAGTTCGCCTTGTAATCGGAAGGTTGCTGGTTCGAGCCCCGGCTTGGACAGTCTCGGTCGTTGTGTCCTTGGGCAAGACACTTCACCCGTTGCCTACTGGTGGTGGTCAGAGGGCCCGGTGGCGCCAGTGTCCGGCAGCCTCGCCTCTGTCAGTGCGCCCCAGGTTGGCTGTGGCTACAATGTAGCTTGCCATCACCAGTGTGTGAATGTGTGTGTGTATGGGTGGATGACTGGATGTGTAAAGTGCTTTGGGGTCCTTAGGGACTAGTAAAGCGCTATACAAATACAGGCCATTTACCATTTACTCCACAAAATATTCCACATGAATGCTGATTAAGGGGCCCGGCCGGGCACAGCCCGAAGAGGAGACATGGGCCCATCCTCCCGCAGGCCCATCACCCGCAGGAGGCGCCATAGGGGTCGGGTGCATTGTGTGCCGGCTTAGTCTGCTGCCCCTGCGACCCGGCCTCGGATGAAGTTGGATGGAAAGCTGATTAAATTTAGTTACTTTCAATCAACTAACCAGGCTTCACTTGTTCTACAAACCGCAAGATCTTAAAACCTTTTTTCGCACCAAATCATCCTGATGATTACAAAACTGAAATTAAGCCAGAGTCCTACCACATACGGACATCGGGTCTCCTCACACATCTCCAAGGCAATCAGGTCAGCCTTCTGCAGACCGACGCTGCCATCGACCAACAGGAAGGTCCTCACGAGGCTGAAAGAAGACATGTTACACAAGGTTTTTTAGTGAACACCAGGTTCGTACCAGGAAGACACGGTCGCTCACCATCAGAAAGACAGGAGCACAAACGCTGAGTGACATTTAAGCTCACCGCAAACCTAGATGTGTCACCTGAGACCTGGTGAACATCCATTTAGTTTTTATTAGTTTCAGTGTTAGTTTATACTTATTACGAACTCCTAAATAAGCGGGAAGGATCAAATTAATATAAGAGACTGCATTTAAAAGCTTAAGACTACTAATGTTAAACATTTTCCTTTTTAAAATGTTGGTTGTCAACCACCTTTTAAGTTTTGTATATATTGTCTGTGAAAGTTCTCAGTCATCCAGGTCATAGTACTCTAAAGAGCTTGGAAAGAAAAGCGCTGATTTTTGTGAACATGTCTTTGTTGCCAAAAACATCACAACAGCAATGACCAATCACTACAAAGCAAACTAAATAGGCTTATATTAGCAGACAGCATTAGCCAAACTGGTTTTTCACTGCAATAAACAACTTTTCCTTACTTAGCTCAACCCCTCAGGATAGTTTCATAGCATGATTTCTTTGGCTAACTGTCAGAGGAAATCCTCAGTATTGCTCCATCATAGACATCATGAATAAACAACACAAACAAGTCTTTCATCAGCTCTTCATCACTTACTTTTTCCGTGTGTAGAGGTAAGGCTCTACCATATCCACAAAATCTCTGGGTGCCTTGTGTCCATACCCTGGCATGTCCACGATGGTGAAGGCTTTGCCCACTCTGAAGAAGTTCATCTTCTTTGTGTGACCCTGAAGGTAAGACACAGGCAAAGCTTATGATGTCCAGATATTGATGAACTCAGTCATTGCAGCATCAGTGAGTGTGTTTCAACTTTGTAACATTAAATTACAATGTTTAGTTTTTATTAGTTTCAGTCTTTTTATTTATCACAAGGAGGAGCAGCATGTAAGAAGTTCCAGATGTGGAAAACATGCAAACATGTAGACATCATAGTCTCTATAATCAGGCTGATTATGTGTAAAATTAAAACCA
>NW_005187564.1:1236979-1315763 GCF_000239375.1 Pundamilia nyererei
AAAAAAAAAAAAAAGCCATCTAATAGTATAGAGCAGATCATTTTAAGTCATTTTCACAGCCAGAGCGGCCAAAGAACAACAGAAAATCAGCAACAATCAGGTGTGAATGTAAACACAGCATTTTATAAAAGAAATAACTGAGGTTTGTGTTTGTTCACCACTTTAAAGGGAAACAGTGTGTGGAGCTGGAGTGACGAGTTACTCACTGGAGTTTTAGAGACTCGGACTTCCACCTCAGGGGTGAGAGAAAACAGAGCTTTGATGAGAGACGACTTGCCCACGTTGCTCCTGCCGATAAAACACACCTGGAAAACACCAACAGGAAGTCAGCTGCAGATTTGTGTGCTGTAATTTACAGTTCTGCGATTTTTATCCTGGAATCTTTTTCCTGCTCCAGTTGCCACCATATCACCTTTAGCGCCATTTAGCCATGTGGCACACCTGCCAGGTGGACACTGTCATCGAGCTTTGAACGCTTCGCCTTCTGGAGAAGGCCGAGTGGTAACGGAACTTCTCTGTCCTGTTAACACTCGCTGCCAGAGCTTAACGTTCTTCTCCATGAGATTATAAATCTGATGATTTATTAGCCATGTTCAGTTCTGCTTCATTATTCATGAGGATGAAGAGACATTAGGTTACATTTTTCATCCATTTAGGGTTGAGGAGGGACAAATAAGCTACTTAAAGTCCACATTCTCTTTCTTTACAGCCATTCTACCTGACCCAGAGTCAGGGAAATTATTCTGCACAAGTGTTTTGCGTTAAACCTCAAGTGACCACTGAAATAACTGAGTAAAGTGATCATATTTTACACAAGAATCCTTTTTTAAATGGTTGTTTGTGCTCCTCATACCTACAACATTTACCTTATCATTCAGTTGTGGTTTTGAGTCACTTTTCTGCAAGGAAGAGTAATCCAACCCGACTCATCTTCTGAGCTGATTTCATTGTCACTTTGAGGCAAAATTTCCACCTCAAACCTTTTCCAGCAAGAAATGTTGCTACCCTCACTCTGTTAGCAAAGAGGCTGTGTCCAGTAAATGTGGCTTACTTTGTGAAAGTGCTTTGAGTGCCCAGTAAGAGTAGAAAAATGGCAATTATAAACCAGAAAGGAAACAATTATATTGTAGTGACAAGAAATGGAAAATTATAGTCAAAGCATCAACATGTTTCAAAGAAGACATGTTGTCATGACAAATGCATGGGGGGAAAAAGCCCACTTTTATCATTAAATATATCATTAAGAGCAAACAGAAATATGCGTAACCCTTCCCTTTGTAATCCACTTTGATCAAGTATTTACCTATTAAACAAACCTGCAATGTATTGTTGGGTAATTATCACACCTTACATTAACTATTAATGACAGGCTAAAGAAATTCATGATGGACGCAGCTAAACTGGCATCACTGATTGATTTGTGAACTCCCGTTGATCTCAGCACTGCAGTCCTCAATATCTTGTTTCTGTGGCGTCATATTTAGACAAGAGGAACAAATGCTATATTTTCAGCTAATGCTGCATCCACAGATACCTGCTAATTAGTGCTCAGTAACATCTAAACAAAATCACTCACCAAAACTGGAGCTCAGACTTTTTGGATGGTCTGTTAGTGAAATGAAGTGCACAACACCCATATTATTGGTCAGAACTATGGAATTAAAATGCTCCAAAAGGCTCCAAGAGCACAAATGTGGTCCAGAGGTCCAGTTCAGAGACTCTATTTAGCAGTTAAGAGTCAGCTGAGCGTCTGTGAAAGTTAGTGTATCATGATAGTATCGAGATATGGATTTTGAGCTTGTCTGTCTCACTGTGGCAATGGTAATATACAGATTGGCATTATCCAGCTTTGTAGATCGATATAGATATAGACCATAGACTGTATATAAGAGATGGAGGTCACTAGCAACTAAGACCACGGTCTCATCAGAAAAGTGTTTTATGAGGTCACAGATTCAGTGAGTAGGCGTATTCTCTCACGGCCTTCTTTTTGAAAGCTGAGGAGTTGCCTCCTGCTGGCCATTAGAAAGAATGCATGTTTACGGCACTCCCAACACCAGAAGTTACGTCCATGATTTATGTACAATGTTTTGAGCAATGCTGTCCTCTGACCTCTGGCTGTTTGAGATCGGGTGCGTGCTCCATCCTTTCTGCAGAGATATAGTAATCGATCTTATGAGACGGTGAAGAGTGGAAGAGCTTCTCTGCCTCAATCATGTCCTCCAAAGTGGGATCAAAAAGCTGGAACTGTGTCCGGTCCACAGACCTGAAAATACAAATATGGTTCAAGTTCATTAGAAAATGTCTGTATCAACAGCTACATGCTACAGATTGAAACAGAAGCCACTGGCAAACTCATTTATATTTTTTAAACGGTAAAAATAGTTCCTCCAAATCTTTTACAATAAAAACCTTACTAAAAATGAAGTCTGTCAAAATGATACCAATGAGGTGCCTCATTAGTTAGAAATATGCTGCAGTGTAATATTATATAATAAGATAAAGTTGTTCATGTGCAGTTATTTACAGGCTTGTACCCATTATCTATTACCTACACCTACATTATGTTTGTGTAATTAAAGTAAAGAACTGACACGTTACCCTCCGATTTTTGGAGGCTTGCACTCTCAGAGTGCTTTTTATTGCTTTATTATTTATCATTGTCTTACATTCAGGTATTTTTATTTAATTAAAGTGAGTTCACATGTATTGCTGCCTTGATTGTCTTTGTTTTCATTTTGATTCATGAAAACTTTCACACAGATTTAGTTTCATCTGTACATTTTTCCATAACTTACACATACATAAATATTTTAAATTAAATTAAATTAGTTGTGAGAACAGTGGCATAATTTCTGTTTTATTTGTCGTAATGTTTAATTTTTTTGTGTCTTACATGTTTCTGTGAAGCGTTTTGTGCAACTCGTTGTAATGGGTGCTGTACAAATAAACTAGATGATGTTATCTTTCACAGTTATCAGTGCAACTCCAGCAGATGATGCCAGCTCACGTTCACAAAATCTCCTCTACTGATGACTAAGAACCAGCCCTGTTTTACGCACCTGTGCAGGTAAGCCTCCAGCTCGCTGAAGGGGTACAGCAAACTTCGCAACTTCTTCGGGGTAAGTGATGTGACCTTCTGCACCGAGGCCAGTTCATGGATCCTCTGCCCAGTGGCACAGCTGACAGCAACCCCAGGCCGGACCCGCAGGAGCTGCCGGACAGGAAGCATGTTACCCCGCTGATTTCAGATCAGTCAGACCCTGAGAGGAGATGCACACGCGGAGGTCACCTGACAGTTTCGCACAGGTACAGTCCCGCCTGAACTACAGCAGCATAAAAAACCTCCCCACTTCCACTTCTGTAGTTTAAGTGTGGAACACAGTCACTCACTCTTCATGTTTCATAAAACAGTAAATTAGAAAACGTCCGAGCAGATTCTGCGGCTCGTCTTGTTCTCTGCGAGCTTTTCTGATCATATTTAATGGGGGGCAGGGGGAATAAAAGCGTCCAAAGTGACTCCATTCATTTCCTTATATTACTTACCCGAACACCTCCACCTTCACGGCTTCATGCGATCAGAGAGCAGCGGAGTTTCTTTGAAAATGAACCTTTAAGCCGCGTCCATCGCTTCTGTTTACACACCGTCCTCCATGTTGCGTGCACCGGTCAAATGCATCCGAATGAAACAGCTCAACAACAGTTCCGCGACACAAGTTTAAAATTCCGATTTTCCCCAACGATAGAAACTTTACCGATATACTTTTTTAAAGTCCCAATCAACAACAAAACAAAACAATCGAACAACCATTTTTTAAATATCCTGTTATTCAGTTTTATTTCTCACAGAATGAGATGTTTCACTTCATGCAGAACGCTTTGTTGTAAGTACAAATACAGTTTGTACTTTTTGTGTAGGCTGCTTAATCTATATTTTTACTTGTTGATTCTTTTTTTAATTTCATTTTATTTTTAGTTAGGGATTCACTAATTGTTATCCATCATTACAAATCTAATTTCAGTGGGTGTTTATGTAGTCTAACATAGGATGAGCAACTCTCCTATTTTTTTTGCACTTGTTGACTTGTAAAAGCCTATATGACATTTTTTTTATTCTTTTAGTCTATTTATTTATTTATTGTTCAACCCAGTTCAGTTTTGAATTTTGTTCTGTTAAAGTGAATTTATACAAAATGTTGCTTAATTTAAATGTGCCTAGTTTTTATTTTTATTGTGGTTAATTTTCACACTGTTTTTCAGTTTTCACTCCAGGATGTCCTTCATAACCTGTCATAAAAATTAAAATGTAGTTCCTGGTTCATGATTTCAGTTTATTGTGTGTTATCTGTTCTTTGTACAGCTTTTTATATCACTGGCTTTGATAAGTGCTACACAGATAAACTTTATAATTATTATCATCATATTACTGGCACAGCATATGATGATAATCTGTGTTTCCTTTTGAAATGCTGCTGTGATCTGTAACAGCCCAGTTTACACTCTAAATCCCGCTGATGATACCAGCTCCCATTCAGAAAACCTGCACGAGGAAAAAGGAGGAGGGAGTAATCCCAGCCCTGTTTTCTGTAACTGAGACATTTGTGAACAGACACTGGCAGCTGGCCCATCAAGCTGCCCATCATCCTGTTTCCCATGAAAATGTCATGTTATGAAACATTTTTCCATGTGGTTTAAATGAGAAACGCTGAAATGAGTCTGATGAGTCCATCTCCATCCCCGTGCTGCTCTAACGTCACTCTGCTTATTAAAAGGTGATTTATGAGCGTGAATCCTCGCTCAGATTTCCTCACGCTGATGCACAGAAACATTCCTGGTACAGCTCGAGCTGTCTCATACATCCTCCCTCACCCTCTCACTGAGGATTACTCAGGATTAGAAATCTGACGTTTAGGCCGAGCACGCCAGAGAAATGTCTCTATAAATTTGCCTATAGGAGTGATAAGAGCGACTCCAGCCTCGCTCCCCCCACAGCATTCTTCTTCTCTGAGACTCCCGAAAGGAAATGGACTTTCATGTGGAAATGGTGGCAATAGAGCAGTTCTCCTCCTTCCTGTAATACTCTCATATTCACCCAGCTTTGACCGATGGTTTGTAAAGCAGACTTTTATTTCAAGAAGGAAACGTTGGGCACATTTTGGGGCTCTCATCTATACCTTCACTCGCCACACGGTGGCAGCGCAGACTGCTGAAAGCACTCATCCACATATGTTAAACATCCATCCTGCTGCTCCATCTGCTTTTATGATTCATAGTATGTTCACTGAACACATTAATTCACAGTCACCGGCTTACAGCCCTCACATCCCCCCGTGCTTCAGTCTTTTATGTGCTAATACCTGCAGCTTTTTCATTACCTCCCATTTAAGAAAATATATGCTGGGAATCCAGCTGCATTAAGTGTCTGATCAAAGTAGAAGATGAAACTGGTTGGTTCTTCCTTTACTGTGTCTGGCACACGGAGAAGGAAGTGGAGCCCAGTTTACAAATTAAAAGCTCCTCTCTGCCTTACATTATCATTTTATTATTTCACAGAGGGATCTGCAGCAGGGGAGACTCATAGGTAGAAGTCTTCGAACCATTAACCACAAATCGCCCTAAAAAATCTATAAGAGGGAGCATCAAAGGTGAATAACTGCAATGAGCCTGTACTGCTTTAGCTCAACCCCAGTCCGGTGCGTTTAGTGATTTATGAAGTGACACATATCAGACAACTGGCAAATGCAGGCTCATTTAAATGCTTATATAGCATCTGGAAGGTTTTTTATTTTTATTTTGATTGAGTGGGTGTCCCTTTGCTTACTTTTGATAAGTCAGCATGGCTCTCTGTCCATCCTTGCGGTTTGTACCTCACAGAGAGCCTTCTTGAACTTCTCGTGACAATTTTGTACCTTAATGTGATGCTACAACAAGGATTCTTAAAAGAAAAAATTCAAAGATTAATCGATGTGCTTGGAAACAAGCTATCCTTTGTATTTTTACATTTTGAGTGCAATTAGTTTCTATCACAAAGTCATGTTTCATTCAGACTTTAAGTATGGAATTAAAAATATATTAAATATCATCTTAAAAGCAGACGTAACCAGGTCTAGGGGGATAAATGATGGGAAAGGGATGAGAGGGACCACAGAGGTGGGGAATGGTGAGCAGGGTGGCCATGAGTGCTCTCATGGCTCTGTGTCCCCATCCTACACTGTGAGCCACAAGATCAAATGCCAGACCAATCAATCGTCCACCAAGCAGACATCTATAGCACGAGCCATGATGGCATTTACCTCCCCAGGGTGCATATCAATAAAAAAAAAGAGATATCATACAAAATTGATTGTCCCCAAACAACCTGCACACCCACACCATCAAGCCTGAGAAAAGCCATCGTCACTCGTTGTGTTACTAATTCTCTTTGCGTCTCCATCTGTTCCTTTTGTTCGGTTTGATTTATGTCCAATTATTACTGATTTTTATCTACTATCACTTGATACACTTGATTTTTCCACATTTTTATAAAAATTTTCTTTTGTTTTATTTTTAAAAATTATTTAATCGCTTAATATTTCATACAAAACATTTTTATTGTATTTTTATGTTGTTTTTTTTGTACTGTTGTTACGTTCCATTTAAAATTTGTTATTAATTACACTGAATTTAATTGTAAATGTATGATTTCATCTTGTAATTGATTTAAATTGTTCTTTTTTGGATAGATAAAATCTGCAGTTTCTGAAACAATCTGACGATCTTACTCTCTACGTCTACGCTTTAAAGCTATTCTGCTTCTATCTATGCAAAATATGTTCCAGTGGTGATTTGTCATATTTAACATGTCCAAAAGTTTCCAGTAATTCGTGAATCATGCAAAGCTAATCTCGTTTAGTTCACAAATACAAAAAGAAAAAATAAATAAACATAAATAGCTGGAAAGGCACAGAATAGCTTCTATTTAACATTGGAGAGCAAAGAAAGAAGTCCAGCTGCAACGCTGCGCAGCCACCCACAAACACCCACACATTTGCTTCGATGGCGCTTTAATCTCTTTCTCGATTATCACAGAGCTCGACCTCCATGACCTTTTCAGGCCCATTAAATGCTTCATTTGCATGTTAACCAGGCAAAGGCCACCCCCTCCCCCAGGCACCCCCACCTTTCCTTTGGCCTCCTCCCAAAGCGAAGTGACAGGGCCACAATGGAGACGTGCGCCACCAGAATACCAAAGCTCGCCCCTCCCCATCATTCCTTGCTTTTGTCTGCTCCATAGGATGAAGTACAGAGGAGTTTATCGAGTCAGGAGGTCAAACCGTCAATACGCCTCATGCAAACACCCTTGACAGTCACATCCACCAGCCACAAGGGCAAAAAGACAACTGGAGATTAACACGGCCTGTGTTTGCTCTGTTGCCCATCTGGCAGAGCTGGGAGCTGTCAGGTCTCACACCTGTGGCAGACCATTCACCAGCGTTCAGCACGTGGAGGAGAGGAAGCTCATGTCTCCCTTTGTCTGTGTTAAATAAACACTCAGAAGAACGAGGTCATCCACCCTCCTGTAACCTGCAGATCAGTAACATTTATCCTCCTCACCAAACTTGAGCTAAGACTGAGTGGAGCTGCACCTCTTTAATGAGAACAGTGTAAATCATGAGCTACTGTGATACGGTCTCGTCACTCCTTATTCTTCTCTGTGTCTCTCTGAAAATCTCCCATGAACACAGCATAAACATTTTGGCAGGCGCCGCTCGGAGGATATTAGAGCACAAGCTCCGAGCGCTCAGGGATATCGATTTTCCTTTAGCGGCCAAGAACCTTGGCTCTCCTGGCATCGATACGTTGAGGAGAGGAGGCTGAGCAAGAAGAAATGACCTTGAGCCAGGAAGCAATCACGACAAATAAAAAGCCCGGGAAGGAAACCCAGGGAAACAAAACACGGAGGATGTTAAAGGGTAAAGAGACTGTGGGCTCTCCAGAATCCCAATACAGATGAAGTACTCAGATTATTTGAAGTTTAAAGGAGCTCTTTGCTTCCAACTCTTATATTTTCCCTTGGGATGATGCCTGCATATCTGTTCAAGCTGGATTTACATTAAATAATTAGAGTCTGTGCATAAGCTGTGCATCTAGACGACTAAAACTGGCAACTGAAGACATAAAAAGCACATCCACAACGCATGCAAACATCTTCTTTCAGCAACACGAGTTTCACTGCTCAGTTTAAACTCAAAGCAGAGGTCAGAGGGTTTAAATCTGCCTGCTTTCATGTATACTGTAACCGGCATGTACCCTAACTGCTGAAAATAAGATGGTGTTTCATAAAAGCAAAAATGTCAGAAAAAATAGCACCATCTAGTGTTCACATGAAGACAATTTAAACTTGAGCAGCCAGAAGGACTTTAATTTTTTGCTTTTTAATCTTTAACCTTTTTAATCAGTTTAAAGATGTCATATTTTGCTCACTTCCTGTTTTTATTCTCGGATTATACTAGAATTAGAGGGCTTCAGTTCATCCACTCTCTGAAACAAGCTTTTATTAGCTTGTCCTCCTTTAGTTCAGGTTTCCTATAATTGGCTGATTTTGAAAAAAAGAAAAAAAAGAAAAAAAAAGAAAAGACCAGCAGGTGGGTGGAGCTTCTGTACTTGTGACATGACCACAATATGAATATCACCTCTGTGACGCCAGAAACAAAAAATGTGTGAATCTGAGTGTTTTAGGTATTAACACTAAAATGTTTCTGGGGAATTTCCCAGTTAAAAGAGCTGTTCAATTCCTCAGAGTGTCTAAAAAATTAGAAAGAAAACATTGGCTACTGACCATCTGACAGCGTGTGCCATTATCCGATCTCCTCTACAAACCAGTTTTGAAAAGAGCATCGATCAGCTCTTAAGTCAAGACTGGCAGGATGAAGATATGCTCAAGAATCATGTTTGTTGGGCTTAATTTTGCATTTCATTCTATCTATTTGTACCGTACCTACATTATTTGGTGCACAGATGAGATGATGGTAGGTAAAAAACAAAACAAAACAAAATACCCAAAACTTGTGATTTAAGGGTTAGATCATTTTAGGTTTTATATTTCATATCAGCTTAGATGATTTGAGTCAAACCTATCCTTCTGAAAGTTAAAAATCTCCTGAAATTTGTATAACAGTTTTGTCTTTGCCTCAGAGTTGACCTTCTGTTTAGATTTCTGGCTTATTTTAGCTAATCTGCTTATTCCAGAGAATTTGTTGATGCTACAGTCTGTTTCAGGTCAAGGGGAAATGGAGTTTTACTTGTGTTTGCATGCTTCAACAATAAATAGCACCTGAAACAACAAGCACAGACTCCGTATTTCTTTTTCTGGGTCATATACAGAGTCATAGGAGACCAATTAAAAACCACAGGACACCAGTTCCTTCAGGAGCAACGCAGCGATCTATCTGCCGTGGGAAAAGTGGAAGAAATGAGAGATGAGGTAAATGGCATTGAGCTGATAGGCCTCGATCCAGAAACTGTGAACTGTTGTTAATTCATCTGATGCATTTGTCAGTGTGGAAATGAAGTGTGATCCTCCCACAGAGCTGCGCTGTGAGGTAACCTTCAGATTTATTAGGTCATGTTTCAGGATTTAGACTGCTCCCCACTTCAACAAGACCATTACCACTGCCAGCAGCTAACTCTCTCTCTCTCTGCTCCCTATTGCTTCTTCTCTACAGTCTTTGTCCGTCACACACTCACAAACCCACAATCCTCTTTGTGTCTCAGTCTTTCTCTCTTTCATTCCACAGAGATGATTTATTTTGTTTCTCCCCCTCTCCTCCTCCTCCTCCTCTACTCCTCAGCCGCCCTCGGGGTCAGCGCCGAGCTCCATCACTCTGTCTGGATTCTTAATCCCCACACTGGAGACGCCCGTGCCAATACAGGAGAATAACAGATTAAAAAAACGCATCCAAAGCCCCGAGTATCTCCCCTTCCTCTGCCTCTGTCTCTGCCTCCCTCCGTCCTCACCACAGATAAGTGGAAAAATAAACTCGGGGGAAGCTAAGCCGGAGTTGAGAGGCAAGTCATCGACCCAGGGATGACAGGGAAGCTTCCAGCACGGTGGTTAATGAAGGTGATGCAGTAAAGCAAGGCCCTCTGCAGAAGCTCCTCTGAGTTATAACACCGGAGCCTTGGGAGGTGACACGAGTGCTGGCAGGAAGGTTTCCACTTGGCTGCAATTGTCTAAGGAAGATACATGGATGACCCGCACAGGCAAATACAAGAGTAGCTGAACATAAAAATAATGAAACCCAGGACTCTGCTTCCACATAACTAAAACTGATGGCATCTTCACCTCCGGGAGGTCAAAGTCACAACTTTGGCTCCAAAGTGAATGGTGGGCGGATGGATATTAAAGGGTTTCATTATGAAAAATGTAAATATACAACTTGAAAAAGCTTTAATCGGACAATCCACTAGTCCATGGCTCATGCTAATATTTGCATGGCTTTACAACAAATCGGTGACCTTAAAGCAGAATCTTTAGACAAAGCGGCTGCCGTCCTTTTGTTCGGGTACGAGTCTCCCCTCCCTGTTGTGTGAGAGATGGGAGAGCAGAGAGGAGGGAGGGCTGAGACAGAGCAAGATAATGGCTGTGTCAGTTTCACACTGCTGTCCTCTCAAAATCTGAGCCAGGAGGAAGATGAGAGGAAAGGGGAAAGCAAGTGTATTTGTGCCAATGCACGAGGTGTAGCTCAGTCCAATCCCCATGTGAAGATTTTGCAGTGTACTCCCCTCAACACTCCAAACTCAAGCAAATTATTTAATTATCCTACTAAATCATAGTGATTTTGTAATTCCTTTGTGATTAAACTCTTAGCATACAGTAGCTGCACCAGTTAGCAGTCTAGGATAATGGTTGTTAAGGCTAATTTTCTTTGATTACCAAAAACAGGGTTTGAATTTCAAGTCTAAAAAGACAATACGAATGGTCATGTGCTAGGTTAATGTTACCTTTACTGGAACGTGCTTCTGTTGAAGCAGTATTTTCACCTTTAAAACCCACCGACTAGGTCTGAGGCTGTTTTTGGTTTTAGCCATATGCTAAATGCTAATTTTCACATTTTCAAAAGATGCTTCATATCAAAAGAAATCCTATATTGTGGCATTACATGATTTTAAATGTAGGTATTTAAAGAGAAAAAATAGAAATGTAGTGCCTAACCTTAACTCAAGATTTTATTATCAGGACTGAATCTCTTAACCTTAGCAAGTGATGTTGACTTGCCTCATCCTAAACAGACATATTACAATACTTCATGAGGTGAAATTATATTATAAGCCAAATCACAAGTACTTTGGTAACCAGGTGAATTGCACAAAGCTAAACAGATGGATTCAAATGCTGGATCAACTCTCAATATGAACTCTCAATATAATGCTGGATACTTAAGTCAATAAAAAAGGGAAACAAATACAGTTATGGAGTGACGTAGGCACTGGTGGTTTGAATGACAAGTGATGGCCTGTGAATTATCTTTGACTTCTCTGCTCCAAACCACCTTAAAGTTCCTTAAGAAATCCAGTTTGGGATTTCAAAAATTCACCTGCATGGACTTGTACCATTTGTCCAGGCAAGAAAAGAGTTATTGAGACACAAGGATAAAGACAGGTGTCAACGACAGAGCAGTTGTCAAAGTATTGTGGTAGCACAGCTAAATAAACACTTTACCCTTTTCTCTCTATGAAAGCTTTTTTTCGCTCTTCAGCTAATCCTGGTTTCTATTACATATGCATACTTATACTGTGATGTATATATTTTATATTAGCATGTTTACACAAAACAGTTCTTGGCCTTAACACTGAAAAGCTGACTTCACTACCTGCTGATTCCAGGAACACCGGTGACCCTGAGAGCCGACAGAAAAATCAATCAAAACACTGAACTCGGTCTGATTGACCAAATCATCGCCAAAATGCACAACAGAAGCTCCCGTGGGCAACAATGACACAACACAGCCACAGTCCCACTCATTTCAGCTGGATACCCTTCTATAAACCTCATATGAACCAACGCTTTTTAACCTGCTTCCACCCCAGCTCCTCCTTAATGCAAATGCTGGCGTGTCTCAGTTATGCACTGAAGCACATATACCTTCGAACTGAAAGCTGATCTCAGCTACACACCTGTAAAATTTCCTGACTGGAACTTGTAATATTGACATGATAAAATTAGTCACCAGACAGACACGTAAACACCTGCTGAAGTACTTCAACCAGCCTTTGTGGTTGCACTACTGCTTTAGGTGTCTCCATAATAACACATACAGGCACACAACACAGACAGACTAACATAGGGCTTGTATCAGCTGGTCACATGAGTGTTTTGAGCTACGCAATTGCATGTCCAGCATGAGTTCTCCCACAGATATGTGGGATGAATCAAACTACCAGTTTCTTACACTTTTTTCAAACTAGCCATTTTACTTTTGTGTCATCCAGTCTTAAAAAACATTCATTGCTGCAGGGTTCACTGAGAGGTTTGGTATCATGAAGCTCCAGCCCCCAAATCCCCTGTATGGAACAAACCAATGCAGCGATTTCCACATGAAATCTGAGGAAAAGTATTGTGGTTGCAAAAGAAAAGAACTTATGTGTCTTGCTATGCATATCTTGTGCTAACAGCTCCATTCTTCACCTCTAAATACCTCAGGAGGTTGGTTGAAGAGGGATGCACTGTCCTCCCTCCTCCTCCTCCCTCTGTGTCCCTTTAAGGCCCCGACAACAGGACATCACTGCACCCAGAACACACACTGTTGGCTCATTGTGACTCGTTGGACTCGGACAGCACGGCACAATGTGTTTATTGGCTGCATGTGGCGCTTTAGCCATCCGGCTCCCACCCCCACACGGGCCCCTGAGCTCAGTCTGCATGGTGCCAGTGGCAGGTGGGGGCTCCGGCTGGACCGTAAGGTCATCTGTGCGGGGACGATGAGGCGGAGGCTGAGAAGGGGAGGGCAGAGTGGATATGTGTGTGGACAGTGAGTGAAACAGAGCAGGGAGAGTCTGTCTGCAGGAGCAAAGAGGATTAAAGCCAGAAGTGTGTTTAGTGAGGGAGGGGCAGGCGGAGGTAAACAGCGAAGGAGCAAAGCGCTGTTCAGGTTGAAGAGAGAGAGGTCGGGAGAAAATATTTGCTGTGTTCTCCGTTACGTAAATCCACGCTTAATTATTGGAAGTGCTGGAAGTTAGTATCACTGTAATTCCTTTGACAAGAAGCCAATGAGAGTTTTCCTAGGCCTCCGAGTTATCAATGAAAATAAGATATGTGAGAAATAAAAGTTTAGAGTCAGAAAAGATTATCCTGCTGAACAAAAAGTGTATGACTCATAAAGTAAAATATTGAAGCTAGGCTGTAAACAAACTATACCACGGTCCCATGACTTTAATGTCAATGGCTTTACGTTGCTGTATTTGGCACGATAGCCTGGATATCCCCAAACATCTTCCTCAGTCTCAATGAACTACTTGTTAGCAACTAGTTAAAAAAAAATTACACAATTACTTCAAGACAGAGAACTTGAACCGCAAAAGGGTAACTGGGTATTTCCATATAAAACCAACCAAATGTGAAGCAAATTCCCACCTGATCTTTTCACAATAATTTGTTTTATTTCTTTGTACAATAACTTTATCATATTTAATGAAGTTGTAAATATTTTTAGAATGACAGGCACATAGGACTGAGCCAAAATCTGGTGTTCATTAGCTCAAGTTACTTTCTCCAGGATTTTTGAACCCTCATAACCATATTTAAGCTCCAATTAAAAAGGCAACAAATTACAGTCTAAAGGCAAAATCAGTTTTTAGTTCAATATGATTCTTTCTATAACCAGCTCGGAACATCAATATGATGGGACACATCGCAGTTTGAATAACGTGCAGCAGTTCAATATCTGTGACACAAAGGAAAAGAAACCAGCACTGGTACTCTGGATGTTTGATGAGTTTTCTAATAATTTGCTGGAGGAAACATCAGAAAAGTGCATTCTGGGTAAATTTTCAAGGCTTGTATCATGATGGGGCATAGGTGACTATTCAAAGCACATTAGATCATATGAAACTCTTTTTCTAACCTACATTTTAACATCGTATGCCAGATGACATTGGCATTTACATGCTCTTTTAAATATTTTGGACACATTACATAATTCAAACAATTTAAGGCCCTAGGAATTTAAGCATGCATGAGGTGGGAGGTGATTTTTTTATGAAATGACCCAATTTATATCTGAGTTTTAGGACTCATTGCTGCAGCACTCCATCCACATCAATAATGCAAAAGAAAATCATACTCTAAACTGTGGCTGAGGGGGACCGAGTAGTTCAGCTAAAGTTTAAAGTGTGGCTGTGATCCTGAGTTGATTACACCCATTCACACAGAGCAGAATAGAAAATGACTTGAGTTTTATTCATATTTATGAATATGGCCAATTTTTGTATTCGTTGGCTATTTGTATCTCCAAAGTTGAATGTTTTTTTTGTTAACTAACACAGGTTTTATTTTTGGTGTATATTTACTACAAGTAAGTATTTCATATTTCGGCACTTTGTGACAAATTTAGCTTCAGTTGTCAAATATAATTAAATACTCTTAACTTACAAAAGTTCATCTCTCCCATCCCTGCAATACCTATAGAAGTTGTTGCTGAGATACTTGACTTTGGCCTGAAGCGTTGGAGTGACCACATGGCATCTGTCTGTCTGTAACACTGGTGTGCAGAACAGCAGACACAGACAGAGCTGTTTGATGAGTTCTTAACCTTGCAAAGCCTCATAAACATCCTGCAGAGAGACCTTCCAACTGCTCATTCCTCTTTTTGTGTGCAGACTTGTGTGTTTTGTGTGCCACTCTCATCCGATCGTGGAATTTGCCGCTTGCAAGTCTTTCACTTTGAGACGATAGCGCGCTGCCCTCCGTCTTGTTAGAGTGGTGATTGATTGAGAAGGTCTGGCAGTCCTGAGCCCCCTGCTCGGTTCATTTGTTATACATTTATAGTTCATAATCCATCTGCTCTCACCTCTTCACATTCCATGCCATTTTTCATCCCTCCTTTTGTATCAGGGGGGTCATTTTTCTATACGCCTGTGATAGATTGTTTAGTGTCTGCAGCCTATAATTGGCCCAGATAGTGGGAAGACTCACATGTGTTTATGATTAGAGCCCGAGGCTGTGCGGAGATCTCTTCATCATCACTCACAATAGCTGTCGAAACCTCACTTATTGCACTAAGTTGATTCATTAAGCAGTTCCAGGGCGTGTTGAGGGTAGAGTGGTGCTATGTGTAAAAGTGGCACACAGTGAGCATTTAAAAAGATGGCAAATAGTGCAACTTTTCCCCTTATTTGTAACTTAAAGCGCAGTCGATCCTTACTGCATGTGACCTGCAGGTGCCAGTAGAGGACCATGCATGAACGAGCTGCAGCTGAGTCACTCAGAGTTTACCATCTGTTGCTCTGCAAGAGTTCCCGGGAGATGCCAGACATGGGAGGTAGAGCTAATGCTTGTTACAGCCTCATCCCAGGTTTTATTAGTGTTTTTTTTATTGCTATTTATCCCCACAGCTTTCGACTCTGTTTTTCCTGGTCACTCTTCGCAAAGCCTGAGGGAGGGTGAAGCTTTTACTGACATGGCCAACTTCTGGGTCAAGACAAAAAGTGGCCTGAAATTAAATCCTCCTGAAAAAGAAAAAAAAATCTAATACACACAATTTATTTTAATGATAGCTTAGCTTTATTACTGAAATGAAAAACCCAAATTGAACAGATGACGAGCTGCACTCGGGCCAATGTGAAAACAACCAGAAGCAGCTGAAAAATAGCAGAGAACATGCAAACTCCTCAGGCTTACAGTAACTACAGGACAAGGTTAAACAGCACGGCTTTCGAATTTGCAAGCCAGAGGAATTTTCTGACCTCGATTTGTGGTTGCATGCCAAACATGGTTGTAAAGATTTTGGATTAATGTTGACCTATTTTCCAAACAAGGATTTTTTAAATGTATCAGCACAGCTACTTCACCTATGCATGACCTACAAATGATAAAATCCAAGCTTAATTTACTGCTAAAGAATAACTAAAAGATTTACTATGGAACATTGCATGTTGAATTTACTGCTTCTTGTTTTCCTTCCCTTTCTTTTTTTTTCTTTTTGGTTGTATGGATGATTCACCAAGATTTAGAATCATTTGTAGTTTGTTCAGTCTGTCTTATATTTATTATAAAATGCTGTATTATTCATTGGTGCAGTGTTATTAACTCAACATTTATAGTTATTGAGACATTTTAGGGGGAATTAATAGAAAAGGACTAAAAAAGGTTTTGACATTCCACCTTAGATGTACAACTTTTATTCATATACATTAAATTTTTCAGTACAGTGTCACTAAGGGAAACATTGAGCGTACATACAGTATGTTTCAGCAGTGAATTACAGCCAGTTTTATTGTCATCTTGCTGCTTGTCATGCTGCGTGTTAGCTTTAGTGAACATGAGCTAAATGTGCAGGTTTGAGTGGAAAGTGCTCCAAGCAGATGACGATCAGGCGAAAGCGCTCCAGAAATAACAGTGTCAAAGTGAGAGCTCCCTTCAGTATCAGGCAGGAACCCACCCACAACCCCCACAGCGGGTGTTGTAATCTGGATGGATGACTGACCTCTGTGTGTGTGAGAGGAAGAGAATCCTTAGAGCAAAGTGAGGGTGGTGTGTAATGAGAAAGAGTCTGATCTCGCTCACCGTGTCACTAAAAGCACGCTTTGGTGGCTCGTTCCCCTTCTTTGTCCTCATCGCTCCAGAGGACAGCTGTGCTTTTTTTGTCCTGTTATGAGACCTGCAGCTCAAGTGAGGACACTGTCACACAGAAGGAAAAGAAATATCATGGTGAAGTATTGACAGCTAAGTATGTCTGAGTTCTAACCTGACGTGAAGATGGGTTTAGCTTAGCTTAGCATAAAACTCAAGAAAGCCTGCCATTGTACAAAATAGTAAAAAAAAAAAAGTCAGTTAACTTTCACCTGGAACCCAGAAACAGCAGCTTTCCTTCATTCTGTTCATTAATAAGTTAATGAAAGTAATCCACCTTGGGAAAAGACAGCATTAGAAGTGTAAGTAGCTAATCGGCAGCTAAGACCAACAAACCACTGCTGCAAACTTGGCATTAAATATCTCCAAAGACCTGCACAGGTAACATGCTAACACACAAGCAATAGTTAACACTGAAAGGCTGCAAAGCCAAAATGATGCTGAACAGCAAACAGAAGCACAGACCTGAACCATGGTGTACAATGGTATAGAAGCTTGTGTCCTGCTACTAAAATAAAAACATATTTTAATATTCATGAGCAAAAAAAAAAGGTTATTGTCTCAAAATTCCAGCTTGCTAACTTAGGCTCTTGAGAAAATCAGTTAAAACTGAGAAAATAACTTGAAATTTTGACTTATTGTTGACTTATTGCCTGGTTAAAAAACAGAGAGATTTTTTTCAGCGGTCGAAACAAGCTTTCCTATGAAGTGAAATTAGAGCGTGTTAATGTCACGAAAAGGCTTGGTTAGCAATATTAACCCTCACACTCTATGGTTCAGATGTATGCTAAATATTGTTAAGTAACATTATCTTATAGGCATACTTCTATAGCTCTTGAGGCTGTTTAGTTTCTACCATAGTCCAAATTTTAAACCTTTACCACTGTTTTATGTCTCCAAGTGACCATTCTGAGTGGGAGGATGAAGTGCCAGCTTTCAACAAACACTAATTACCTTGGTTTGCAAGCTAGTTAGGTTTGAGTGCATTGTGCAAAGATGCCTGATTAGTTTAGTAAAATCCAAATAAAATCTGATAATTTCACTCATCAAAACTGGAACAGTTTGTTAGTACAATTAACCGCAGATCAGCCAAATTCTTGATCAGATAATTGCATTAAAATGCTACAAAAGGATCCCCAAAACAGCCCAATTAGCTGAGGTGAGGCCTAGCAGACAGCTAGAAGCTACAGCTGCCTGTGTCACCATCCACCCATCATTCACAGACACCAAACCCTAGTTTTAAGCCTTAATTCTATACGAATGGGTCAGTTATAATAATGATCACCTCTTATACAGCTGTTATGAAGGGTGAAATTAGCTATAACGAGTAAAACAGTTTTGTTATCAGGCTGTGAACATACTGATTTCTGCTGTAGTAGTGGACATTTTAACTTAAGAGACTGACTCACTGCTGGAGAGATCCATGAGCGGTAATCAGAGGAACTGCAGTTTTTGGCTCATCAGCATTAGCTTCATTTGACAGTTATGGAAGCTGCTTCTTTATTTGTACAGTAGAGTTGTTGCTGCCACACATCTCAGTTAAACACAGTCAACTTACTTATGGTCAATTTTCAATACTTATTTTGTTTCTGTCCTCACTTAAATGTCAGGGACTTGTGCAGATATGTGGGCATATGCTAGGTTTAAAGATAGTGAAAGTCAAACAATAAGGAAATGCTTTGCCTTGTATCTGTATCTGAAGTCCTTCCCTCCCTGCCTCTAAAGGAATGTTTAACGTCGAATGTGAACGCCTCTTTTTGATGTTTTTCTAGCCATTTACTGACTCATGGTCGATGACTTCAGCCTCAGTGGAGTGCAGTATATCAGGCCACTTTGCACTTACTATACCCACTACTCTTTTTACCCAGTGTTTTTATAGGAAACCATAGCAACAACACTTCATGCTACATTTCCTGTCATTGCTTTCAGGTGCAAAGAACAACAGGTGCAATGCTTCTGGCTTCATGGCATTCTTGTCTATTCAGAGGCATTCTCGGGGTGAAAGGCTTGGTTAAGAAGCCGTTGCTATTATTTTTAATATTTTCATATTAGAGCTTTCTTAGAGCTTTTTTTCAAGCTGTAGTCACAGCTCCACCACCTTATGCCAGCTGTCTGTGTGAAAATGAAATATACACTGTGAGAATGTGTCTGCTTTTCTTTTCTCCTAATCATATCCAGTGGGTGCACTGAGCAGATTTAAGTGTGCTAATGCTACCTGAAAACTGGCTAATTAAGAGTAAGATCAAACTCTACCCAGTCTAAAATCAGAAATATTGCTAACCTAAAGCCAACCATTACGTTATTTGTTCATAACAACCCGACTTAGGCTGTGAAATGGTTTTTCCCTCCAGCTTTACTGCTTTTTGAAGCCCTGTCACTACTCTGTGGTGGACACTGTCCAGACGTACCCTCAAAGCTAGTTTATTTGTTCTGCGCTCATAAATAGACCAGTTTCATCTTCACCCACAACATGCTGTAATTCCCTATGTTATTTCATTATGGCACATTTTTGCCCTGTGAGCAATGCCTGATAGGTTTAACAGATTGACAAGTGGGACAGCCAAAGAAAAAAAAAAAGCGCAAAGGAGAATGACGAATAGAGCAGGAGCCAAAGGTGGAGGCAAAAACTGACAGAGATGGAGAGAGAAATGAAAGAGTGATGGGTTAAATGAAAGGGACTGAGCAAGCGGTTTGTTCCAGGCTCTGCGGTTGTGGGTGCCTGTCCAGGCTTAGATGAGAATGGGCCACAGCCGCTAAGATGTGCTGCTAGCTTTGGCTGCTTCAGTCTGCCTCTTTTGGCTCCATGCTACCCTTCTCCTCTATAAAAGGAGAACGCTGGCTAACGTCAGTGTAGCCACACTCCTTATTGCCCAGAACAACCTCTGGCTCTTGGGATCGCTTACTCATCCCCATTTGGCACTCACAAAAAAGACTCCACTGCCTCCACCTTTCACAATCCCAACAAGCTCTGGTGGAAAAAGCGACACTTTCTCATGGTTAAAATTCCCCCCTCAAGGACACTGAACTCGCACCCAAGGCTTTTTCTCTGTTTTCCTCTTTAGTTCAGCATCTGAGGACTGCAGGAGGGTGATTATGTAGCAGTCTGGATGATCAGCCACAATATTAAAACCACTCGCTGATGAAGTGAACAATGATCATCTTGTTCCAGCACTGGGAAATGTCAGGTTCTTCCAATCATGCGGATGTTACTTTAATACTTACCACCCACCTAAACATTGGCATAGCCTAAACATGAACAACACTTGCCCGCAAACAGCTGCCAAACTCTCGATATCCCAACTCAAACGAGCATCCAGAACAAGCATCCAGATCACCAGAGGCTTCGCCCATCAACTGCTGAGATCTCAGTGTCAGACACCACTGGACATGTGGACTACAGTAGCCCACATGTCCTGTGGGTCAAACATGTTAACGTAATCACATTATATTTTTCAGTGTGTGATTGTTCAAAATGTTGTAATCACATTACAGTCACTAATCAACCTCAAACTCATCAAATGTGCCTGTTGTGCCTATGCAGCTTTTTTTCCTTTTGTGCACACGGTTTGCATGTAGGAAAACAGTGGAGCAGTCTGCAAGTTTTGAGGAGTGAAAATATAGACATTAGTTTTCTTTTTATTCCATGAAAGGGTAAGAATGTAACAGTAAAGTGCAAACTATTGCCAGGTCAGAGAAAACTTTGGCTAACACAGAGACTCTCTGCAAGCATCTGGACAGACAGCATGCTAACACAAAGCTAGCTAAGAACCTGGAGTGATGTTCAAGTTGAGTGTATGCTGTAGTGTATGTAGCCAAGCAGCCAAAGCTTGATCTTCAGCAGTTAACAGAAGCAGAGAGAAGCAGTCAGCCTTGTAGCCTTCATTCATGTCCCAGTGCATGTTTCTACAACAGAATCACAGTGGCCATGTTTTTCTGTCAAATGGTCTTTGGGCTGGATGTCAGCTCTGCCCTCTGCCTAAAACTTCAACACTAGAAGAGCCTGCCTGTGTGTCCTCATTAGGAGAGTGATTTAAGGTTTGTATTAATAATTGGTAATAATACAACACATACATCAGGCCATGTAGCAAAGTAACTGGTCAGGAAATACATATTTTCACTCAGAGACCAGAGATGACGGAGGTCTTAATGACCTTTTAAAAAGATACAAAATTGGGTCACATATTCATTTTTTAAGAGACTAACATTTGTGGAGTGCTTTTATAAATCTGCACCCACACTGGGAGCAATCAGGACAACCAGAGAAAAGGCACTGTGAACTAAATGCTAGTGACATGAAATGAGTGGCACCTGAGATAAACCTCTTTATCCAGGTGAGTTATTGATGGAACTATCAATGAGAGCACAGCATACTATTGATTGACATAAGACTGACACATGACAATAAATACATTAGAGGATTAGCTAGACAAGTGAAGCATGGAATATCCACGAGCAACCCACCATCATCTTCAAAGTGAGGCAGTTTTCAGTTTGGGTGCATCTTTAGTGCAACATGAAAACTGCTTTTTTATGTACTACTTAACTAGGATGAATGAAATCAGTTTAGGGGACAGTTAAACTTTGAATTGTAATAAGAAAATGAATATTTTAGCAAATTTCTTTTTGTATTTGCCACAACTCAGACTCTCTGTTACTGAAGCTTATGAAGCTTTCACTGCATACATGTACTATGTATGTAAGTTGACACTCAAAAGAGTATACACAGTTACCCTGAGGTCCATTAATAATCCCTTGGGGATACATTGATGCGCATGGTATCTGTGGAGACATAAATGGACTTTTACTGTACCCCTGTCTCTGAGAGTATACAGTGCTGGTAGTCAACATGTCAACATGTATGCATGTACAGTGAAACACTGCACTTCAGCAAGACTCTGAAAGAACCACATCCGTTGACCTTTAAAGGTTTTCTTGGGTCTAACAGATCAAAAACGAAACTTTGCAAATATCCAGCTGTTTAAGTACTTCTTACATCTTAGTTTATGAATTTCTCTGAATAAAATTTGGTCCACATTTTGGGTCATCATCATCCTCAATTTTTTTATTGATATTTTCAGTCTCATAAAATTCTGTCAGTGGCAGCATGGTCACATTTGCCTTCTTATTCAAGAATCAAAGATTGAAAGTTTTTTTTTTTTATTGTCAATCCACTACATGTACAGGACACACAGGAGAATAAAAAAGGTTCTCACACTTTAATTTCCTGAAGAATATGAAAATAAATAAAGGACACTAAGTAATATATTTAAAGTAAACCTATGTACAATTGCGGAAGTAGTGCAAGATGTAAAATAAATAAATAAATAGAGCAGCTTGTGAGATTTACAAGCACAGTAGTGTAAAAGACCAACAGCAGCAGATATGACATTAGTGCATCCTTATTATTTTACTACTGTTGTGGCTGCAAGAATGTACCACCTGTAACTGTAGTTTAAAGACTTAAAGCTTTTCATAGAAATACTGTCATTCTTACACTGTCATTCTTTCTACTTATGAAGAGTGAGCTATAGCTGCAGTCTGATAGTTTGGAATGGAAGGTTGGTGGTTCGATCACTGGCTGGTTGAGTCTGTATGCCAAACTGTCCTTTAGTTTCCCACCAAATCTATTGCCCCATGAAACCACACTCTTTTCTTGCATTCAAACTATAAACATGTTTATTTCTGCTGAAACATTTTAACATGGGAGTATATATGGACTACCTAGATTTTAGAGAAACCCTCAGGTGGCCACTAGAGGAACTGCAGATTTTGTCTTTATGTTAGACCTTTGATGCTGCCACATGATTTAAAAGCCTGCTTTCGGTGTCCAGTACTACTGCAGCCGTTAAATCAAGGCATCAACAGCAACTCTAAAAAAAATCTAAAAAAAAGGCAAAATTTGCGATATTTGAGTGGGAATGAAAACTAGTTGGTAAAACAAAGAGATATGAACGTGTCTTTAAACTTTAGATGAACACATGAAAGAGAGTGGGGTGATGTCAAGTCCGAAAAGATAAAAAATTATAATAATGATTGTCAGATTAACTGAAAACAGCCATCTTGTTGGTCCTTGGGGAAAATAAGTGGCTTGATTTCAACTCTTGACATTTTCGTGCCTGGATTGAGGATTAGCAGCTTGTTCCCTCTGGAGTGAACACATTGTGGTTGTTTAAAAAAAATCAGTTTTGCCTAAATGAGTCGAGTTTTCATGCCCTCCTCTAATCACAGGCTCCAGATTGTCTTAAGACAGAGGGAGTTACCACTTCTCCTGTAAAAACAGGAAGGCGTGGATACATCGAGCGCCATAGTAGCCATGAGTGACACTCTGCGAACACGAATCCCTTCTGTCATTCATCAGCTTCCCAGTGGTCTATCGTTGCTATGACTCCTCTGCCACAAACAGTAGGACTTTCTCTATTGTTCTTCACAACTACATCCCACTCTCATCCAAGACTTTCTAAGACATGCTGTGATTTGTCATTACTCATTCTGTTAATAAAACACCCGGTGATTTTATTCAAAAGGGGATCACAAGGACACACAAAAAGCCCCATGTCATCACAGGTAAAAAGCTGTTCGCGAGCGAGGATGAGGTGAAAGTCGTTTACTCAGCAAAACTAGAACTTTACGCTGCAGCTTGAGGCTTCACTCTGTCCCCAATGGCTAAATGTTTGCAATCGTGCTGCATGGGACCACCACTCGTGAATGAATGACAGCTTCTTGACAGCTTCATTAAGACCACAGATGGCAGGGGAAGTGGAGAGGAGCTGGAACAAATGCAGTGCTGGTGAAATGTGAACGAGGCCGCGGGACCTTTTCACAGCTTGCGTGGCTGGCCCGAGCCCAAGCAGCCTGTTTGGGCAGCCCGTTTCCCCTATCCAAAATCTGGCTTCGGCTGAGATCATGGTGCCCCTGCAGGTGAGATCTGATGTCGTGGTGGTAACTTCTTCTGCTGCTTCTGCTGGTGGGCGAGTTCCAACTGCTGCCCCCTAAAGACCAGGATAGGGTGTGAGGACTACATGTGTGTGGTCATATAATTACTTACATCTGCACTTACACGCAGGACAGTCAAGAACAAGGTTTTGATAAATTAATGAGAACGCTGATGTGACCACAAGTGCTTTTTTACATCCTCCATATGGTGTTTTTGTGTAACAAAGGAAAAGATCTGTCAGTCGGTCATTAACTATTGATTCCCATGTAAGTCAAGCTCCATTTAGGCTTTTATGAAAACAAACCACAGGAAAGAAACCAATCAATAATTATTGAGTATATCGTAATGTAGGAACCCACAAGGTCTGGGGGTCATTTGGCAACAAAAAGCTGGATGAACTTGAGAAATCCCACTGTCGCCGCATTCATTTTTAATAGCTTTAAAATGACATGTGTGTTAACACCAGGGATTTATGAGGGTTAGGATAGAAATGCAAGCCAACTAGCATCAGGAGCAGACAGAACTTTTCTTCTGGGCGAAACTG
Organism: Pundamilia nyererei; assembly: GCF_000239375.1. Lineage (NCBI taxonomy): Eukaryota > Metazoa > Chordata > Actinopteri > Cichliformes > Cichlidae > Pundamilia > Pundamilia nyererei. The sequence continues at coordinate 1,261,286 of NW_005187564.1, forward strand.
CTCTTCTAAAACATGCTGTAAATACAGCCAGAGGTCAAACGGCCTCTGCGGCCCTATTTGGATGTCTCATTTTCTGTCTGGCCAAAACAGTCGACCATGCAAATTATGGGAACATGACTGACCACTCCCCAAGCAACCACCATCAGGCACTGCAGGGCGCCTGAGATCCACACTGCTGCTGTGGAGATGCTTTGCATAGAACAACATGTAACACTGCTATTCATTCTAACCACTCTATCAGATTTTACAGTAACTATCATTATTATTGCATCTTTATTAATGAGGCAATTCCACTTCATTTCTCTGAATTTCCTACTGTGGGTTTGCAGTCTAGGGGTTAATTTTGCACTCTCCAGCATCTATATAGTTAACCAGGGAAACACGTTAAACCAAATATAACATGTTGGGGAAAAAACACAAGCTCTTTGTTAATTTTCATGTGATTTTTAAATGCTATCATTTTTTCCAAATATAACTGAAAAGCTTTATTCTTGAAAATCAATTAATCAGCATGCTTGTACTATGTTGTTAGACTGCTACCCTGATTTGTGCTTTGCTGCTGTGGCTGTTTTGTCAAGCAATTAATGGCAAAGGGTCCATGTATCTCATGTGTCTAAAGAATTAAAAAAGAGAAAGAGAGCTGACGTGTGTCTCAGAATAAAGTCAAATTAACTGAAAATCACACAGCCAAAAATACAGAGTTGTACAGGTGGAGAGGTGGACACGGGTTTAACGCATGCATTCAGCCCTACAAGAGGTGAGATAAAAGAAATGCCGAACACACGCGAATTCAGCTCCAACGTCACATTTTTGCCAGGGAATGATTAATGCCTGTAGAGGAGACTGTGCATCATTGCCCTATTCAGACACATGCGGGCACCTTCATATACAAGCACACGCACACAAACACACACAGCACCCAGGAGGGGAGGGTTATCAAACATAGAAGGGGATGAATAAACTTGTGTCGGGAAGCAACTAAGAGGAAAGTCTCAGGGGGTCTGCAGATAGAGTTGCCAAAGGATCTGTCTAGACTCTTTGCTACCACCTACACAGCATATGGTACAGGCTGATAACTGAGGCACAAACGAATAAGACTTGTGCATGTTAACAAGGAGGGAAAATGACCAGATATGCTAATGAATGTGTCCAGTGACAGCAGCAGAAAGCAGAGGCTGCAGCAGGTGAAGCCAGAGCTACAAAGAATGGAAGGTGGTGCTATCAACAAGTTTTAAAAAAATCCTTCAGGGTGGAGTGTGAGCGAGATTGTACTGACATTTGATTTATCTCTCATTTCCTCAGCTGACGTTATCGCTCCAAAAAAAATCATCCTTCCTGGAGCCATGGGAAAAACAAAAATACTGCGCAGATTAGTCCCTGCTGTTTCATTTGAATCATACTTTTTCATAACTTTGTTTGCTGAGAGATGTACAGTATTTTTGTCTCATATGAGTGGCGGTGCGAGGGCAGCGTGGTTAGCCTGGCGTGGGCCTGGGCCAAAGGCACCTCATATAAAAACCAGCCACAGTGAGTCCTACAGCTGGGACCGGCCGTGAATTGACACTATGCCCATTCCATTAGTGGTTAAAATGGGCTGTGGTGTATGTATGAAACTGTCCAAGCTATCCACTCTGAGTTATATTTTAAATCTGCTCCCGCATTACATGGATGGAACGTCCCATTCAGCAAAAAAACAAAGCACAACCAAAGCATGTTTCCTCAAGTTTCCACCACTCTATTTATGTTTTTTTTTACAATACATATTGATTGCTACCTAAGCAGGGACTGCTGGCTCTGAGAAATGAAAATGATATGAAATAAAAAAGTAAACTTAAAAAGGGGGCGAGAAATCACTCTTTTGGAGCCTTTGACGCAAGGGGTGGGGCATCTTTGTCTCTTTCACATGCTGCTTCACTGCTCATCTCTTTTTCTCCTCACACACACACACACACACACACACACACGCACGCACACCTTACTTAGAAAACATGTTTGAAATGTCAAATATTCTTCCCCGTTCAACACTGTACACTGTACTGTAGATGGACACATGTTGACATTTTTTGTACAGTACTGCTTTAGTCAGACTGTTTTTGGAAAGCGACAGTTATCTTCAGTAAACATTTGACAGTAAGGCAATGCTTGAAATGCTTGCCAAGTAGTTATAGAAGTCAGGAGAGTGTGGATAAAATTCAATACAGCTGATGCTGACAATTCTCAACATTACTAAAAGATTAACAATTAAACCCCGCATTTTCTCTAATGTCCACTAGAGGCTCCAGAAATAAGTCAGTCCCCAGAGACTACTATGCAAAAACTTCCAACTTTACAGCAGTAGTTGTTTACAGAAAAAAAATCTTGATCTTTATAGCTAATTTTCCCCATCATAACAACTGTTTAAATTACATTAGCTGTCTGCTAATCTTCACCTTAGCTAATTGGAGTCCCTGAACTGGACCTTTGGACCATGAGCTGTCATTAGCAAGTATATGTATCCACACAACCTAACTAGCTAGAATTAGTTTATATATGCAATCTGTTTCACTACTGCAGGTTTAATTTGTTCACTCTGAGGAGCACAGTGTGCCATAATGGTGCCTTGCCTAATGTCTGCTTTGGGTGGAATAAAAAAGTCTTAATATAACACAGGACCTTTGGCTTATAACAGATGTTGAATTTTGAACACTTCCACGAAACACTTGATATGCTGTGACTTACAAAAATCTGCTGCATACACAGAAACAAGCAGCATCCAGGATGTCCTTGTGTTTTTCCTGATACATTCCCTCATTTCACAGTCGACCCACCACGCCGTCCTTCGCACTCCCTCGGACACCGCCCTCCTCTTCCTCCCTCCTCCTTCTCCTCCTCCCTCCTCTCTACCTGCAGGACCCGAGCTCATTGTTTTTGCCCTGCTGATTAACCTCTCCTACGCCTCAAGGAATGTCTCACATTGGGTTTCCGGATGTTTCTGGCTCCACAACATGCCCAGCTTTTTCTAATGAGCTCCAGCCACTCTGAGCTCTGGGCGAGTTTGCCTGCTGTGATTGGCACCTGCTCGGGAGGACAGTGTGGCTGTGAAATAGGATGAAGTTTAGGCCCATCCTACAGCAATCAAATGACAGAGTGAGAGGCTGAATGCCTGAGTGAAACTGCAACACATCATGCAGCTTTAGATGTATTTTGTGAATGTCTTTTTGGGGTTTTTTTGGTCTATAAATAATATGAAACTGATGTGAATCATTATAAATTCACACTCCTGTGTTCCAGTACACATCATTTTCATTTCATTTTCATAATCCATCCATCCTCTTCCGCTTGTACAGTCCAGGGGGGCTGGAGCCTATCCCAGCTATCTTAGGGCAAAAGGTGGGGTCCATCATGGACAGGTTGCCAGTCTGTCCTAGAGCTAACACAGAAAGACAGACAATCATCCATGCACACATTCCCTCCGATGGGCAATTTAAAATCACCAACTGACCGAACCCCATGCATGTCTTTGGACTGTGGGAGGATACTGGAGTACCCGGAGCCAGGATTTGAACCCAGGACCTTCTAACCAATGCACCACAGTGTCACCCTCATTTATAATTTGATTGGATTTTATTTATAGCACCAGTTCACAACAAGTCCCCTCAAGAGATCTGAAAAGATACGCTATGAGCAAGCATTTAGCAAACTCCTATTTGACAAGAAAGAGACCTCTAACAGAACCAGGCAATTATCTGAACATATTATTGGTCAGATAATTGCATTGAAAATGCTCCAAAAGGTTTCATAATTGGTAGCACAATCCACAGTCAGAACAACAATGAAGAGTTTCTTTGAGTTTCAAGGACAAAGCTGCACCTTCCTCTGTGATCAGGATGTTTGCTTTTCTTTATCCCTGTGAATACTCTACTTTTATTGGCCAGACTTGGATGTGGTCGACAATAAATTCATCCTACTAGCAAGTGTTGCTTTATTGCCTAATTCCTCTGTGCCAAAAAGCTCTATTATTGTGCAAAAAGTTTTAAAAACACATCAGTGAGACGTACTAGCTGGCAGGTTCCTTCATCAACATAAACACACACTTTTATATGTGTTTTTAATTCAAACATCTATTTCACTGACATCATTTTATTTGACAAAAAGCTGCTGAGTTTATGTAGAACTGTCTTCCCAGACAACAAAATATCAATATCTCTAGAACGGTGGGAGTTCTCTAACTGAAATGAGCCTCGACTTTCCATGATTACCCCATCAAAGCTTTTTTTTTTTTTTTTTTTACCATGAAACACCCACTTTTGCAAGTGACTGTATATTATAATGTATTCAAGTAAATGCAATACTGACCCTTCTCATGACTAACTGGGACATGCTTGATTAACAAACTGGGGCCCCACTCAGGCCTGCATAAGACAAGGAAAACCCACAAAAACTCGTTCCAGTCCATCCCCAAGACAAACACATGCTCTCCCCGCTCATCCGGCCTCACCTAACCCATGAATTTGATCTACTCAAAAATTATTTATGATTCACGAACTGAACAAAGGTCCTACAAACATAAATTCCACTGACCCAGCAACACAGTTTTCCTGTTCTCCCTTCACAGTAAAAGTCAAGCACTGTGCTTCTAAAAGCTTGTCTTGTGAAGCAGCAGAAGGAGGATATAATCAATTTGCATTTGCTGAAGATCTAGGACCAAAACATTTAGCCTTAGCACCATCCCGTTTATAACTTTGACAGTGTATCAGCACAGAGAATCCTACACTTTAAAGTCAATTAACCCAGCAGACTTTGACTGCGTGGGGCTCGCTCCCTCTCACTTCCTCAGCGTTTTCTGACTATTGTCAAATGACTGTTCTGGCACAAAAAGGTGTTAAAACACCATGTCTGCTTTGTTTCGAGGAATAAAACATGGCATCACCCCATGCAACCAAGGCGCAGTCTCTCCCAGACTCCTGGGTAATACTTGAGTGCATGCTGCTTGGTCACCCGGACAGAACCTCGCCAGCAGGAGTGATGCTTCACATAATGGGAAATCAATTCTATTTTTGTTGCCTGGGTAGGTGGGCTTAAGGAGTAATTACTCGGTCAAGAAACAGGAGACCAGGGTAGAGAGAGAGAGGCAGGCTGTCCTCACAGCTTATCCACTGTGGGCCTGTGCTGATGTGAAACCAATACCATTATCCAGTTAAATCCGCCATGGCCTGCTCCTGCTCACTAAGAAAAACAGTGGTGCAAGGCTGCACCATCGACGTGTGGAGCTCCTTAATGAGATTCCTTGGGGTACATTCTCAAGGATTTCATGATTCTTCCAGCGCTGACTTGTCTCCAACCGGCTGGTGGGTCTACAGAGAGGCAACAAATGATTACACATTTAAACACACCAGTGCTCTTATCAGGACACTCCATTTGTTATAGTCATCCCCCGAAACCCCAACCCTGCGAACTCAGCATCCCACTACAGGAGAAACAAGGCAGTCTTGACTCAGACAGACAGACAGACAGATGTAGTTTCCCTTACATAACAGGTCTGTGTGGGCCTTTTAAAGCTACTAGGCCTAAAACTGCTCATATGTACGTGCATACATTTCTTTATTAAATACATTTTGAAACCACAAAGATGAAAAATTAGGAGCAAAGTTAAAGTTAGACAAACAACACAAGAAACAGATCAGAGAAGCTAAATTTTTGAACAGGAGAAACTTTACCTTTGTTCCAACCAAGCAATTATTCCATAAAAGGATACTGGACATTCACTTCACTTATACTGTAGGTCTTAGAGAGACTCCAGAAATGATCTTTCTCTTAATCTTTCCTCCGTCAAATAAAAGTCTTTGGTAGCTTAGCATCAGATCATGATCGGAGTATGTCAACCATCAGATGTGATCTGTCCAACCAGCTAGCATTCCAGTTGCATCTTCTGTTAACGCATTTTTCTTATCCACAAAAGTAACCCATATATCCCCTTGTGTTAATACAATGCGGAAATGGGATCAGGTAAATCGATAGGTCCTTGTGGCTTTGCTGACCTTTGAGCTCAGCCAGTCACAATAATGGGAAAAGTGAGTCAGTGTTGATTAAGTGTGTAGAGATCCAGAGGCTTTATTCCCCCTTTCTCAAACATGCTGTACGTTCAAACCCTGAATCAATTCTACTTTTCTTCCAACGCCTCCCCTCCTGTGTTCTCCCACTCCTCCCTTTCCCTCACTCAGCTTCCGTCACAGCAGGCTTTGCATCTTTTGTAAAATGTGTGAAAAACACAATGAAGGTTTAAGATGATTGAACTTGGGGTTGAAATCTGGATGCATCTCTCCCCGACCCAATTAAAGCAGAGTCAATAGAGACCAAATTAAAAAGCCCCGGGGTGGTGGTCCTTGCCAGAAAATGCCAACGAAATCAAGACAGTCAAGGCCGGCACAAAGGCAGAACCCCTTTAGTTCTGTACAGTCCTCCTGAGCTCCCCTGATTAGAGCAAAGGGGGATTATTTAAGGCCTTTTCTTTCATAGCCAGAGTAAATGAGGGGAGAGGGTATCCATTCACACAGGGCAAAGGGCTGGGAAAAATGGACGACTTTGGGTTGGGAACCATTGACGCTGCTCACTGATGGGTGAACAACCCACCTCCCAAAGACAACACCCACAGTGGGAAAAAAATCTAAATTAAAATGGAAAATAGCTCTGGTAGGCAGGGTTAAGACAAACATTGGGAAATGGCAACCTATCCAGTAAAACTGTGGCAAGATTTTATGATTCCCATGCAGTTTTCCACAAATAGCTTCTATATGGACTCATTGGATCTTTAAGCACCAGATTCAAACATGTTTAAGGTTTGGATGACCATTTTTAGACCCCAGATTTAAGCCACCATATATAAACCCCCGTGGAAAAATGCAATTTGTGCCACATGATATAGAAGAATTTAAAAACAATTGTGCCAGATGGCAAAGTTTGTGAACTTCCTGATGTGGCCGATCCCATTCATCTGTAATTATGCTAAAGCTTGTTTTCAAATTCCTGAATGTAGACTGGTTTAATGAATTCTTGACCTTTATTTCAAGAGTTATACAAGGATGCTGGTCTCAGCGGCTGCATGAATACTCTACTATCTCCCCCTACTACCTTCATAATTAGGTCCCTTCACTCTTCTAAACACCCATCTTGTGATTCCCTCTCGTACAATTTAGTCACAGCATGTCAGATTGGAGGTTAAGGAACCCTACCCCTTCCATAGGACCTTTAGTAGATGAGCGCCCTCATTTCAGCCTCAGAGCCCTGTGGAGACACCTTTCATTGGGCAAAGCCCTCTCCTGGCGGGATGTGAAGCAGTGAGGGAGCTAAACTAATTACAGCTGGTCCTGTCTCCCTCTCTGTCTAAGCCAGGGGCTTACCCAGCACAATGGGGCCTTTAGCAGAGTGCCTATCCTCTTTTGGCTCCACGGTTTGGAAGCACTGAGGCCTACAAAGAGACTTCCATTAGTGTAATTAGAGGCAAAATGAAGTGCAGTTTTGTTCTGTATCTGTACTAAGTTGTTTGGCATGTTTTTTGTCTGTCTTTTTTGTGATGCAGGGACCTCTGGATTCTTTTAGCTTTTGCTGAGCACTTCGGTGATAATGAAACACACCCTATAGGCTCAGAGGCCATATCTGATGAGGGCTCCTTTACTGTTTGTTTTCCTTTTGTGTTGACACTAAAAGAAAATACATTAATCTTATTCCTATGGCAACGGGCCTCTGGGATACTTTTTAGGAGAATATTTATCTTAAAACATCTTGCACTATCTTAGCAAGAGATTTTTCCCTACGTTGGTAAAATGAAAATGCTGGCTATTTCACATAAAGCTTCTTTCCTCTCTGAGTATAAGACGCAGGGCTTAGCTGGGAGATAATTGTGTTTATTTTACGAGAACCATCTAAGCTGAGACAAAACACTTGTATCTGCGTTTCCCTGCTAAGTCAGCCAGAAATCTATTGTCTTTTTGTGAAAACAAAGACTTACAAATAAAACCTCCAACCATGGCTTTTATTTTGCAGTTGTTAATGGATCAGATAAAAGGGCACCTTCGGCACCATTTTAAATATCAAAATCAGTGTTTTCTGGAGGACTGCTTCTAATGAAGCTATGTCAAAATGATGTATTGCTTCAGGGCTTTTATAAACAAGTCAAAATTGCATGTTGGATATTGAGATGTTTAACAGTCCAATAAATAAATCAATGAATCATAAACTCTAGTCAGTCGATTTGTTTCTTTGTCACATACAACAGAGTCAATTCTGGATTTTCAACAACAGTGTAACAACTGTACAAGGAGAGACTATTTTTCCAGCTCAACTCTTTAAATTGTATTAAGGCTTAAAGTTTGCTTCATTAGAGGCCTGGTATCTTTGACTGACAGCTGTCTGCTAGCTGTCTGCTAGGCTTCATCTCAGCTAATCAGAGTCCTTGAATTGGACATCTGGACCATGTTGGAGCTTTTTGAAGCAATTATTTTATTTTAGTTTAATGCAATTATCTCACCAATAATATGACTCCTGTGCAGTTACTTGTACTTTGAGACCATCCAAGAAATCTAGGCTCTAGTTTTGGTTAGCATTTTTAGGATTTTATTTTAATGGTACTCAGCACTTCTGTAGCCTATGAATATGGCTTTTCTTTTTAAGCTAGCTAACTTTAGTTGCTTTAAAAATTTTCACTCCACCCTCTTCTTCAACTATAGTCACCTCTGTATCAAAAAATCAGGCACAGATAAATGTTAATCTTGTCCCCTAGATCCATATATTATAACCAGAAATGATTTAGGATAAATGCAGCAAGTCTTCTGCGTGTGTTTTTGACTGCCCAGCTTACAGTTTATCTCACTTTGTTCCCAGTGTGTTATGATGTCTTCCCACAGCCCACACACGGAGGCCACTAAATCACAAATAGTGGTTATTGACTGATAGTAACTATTTATTACCTAACTTTTAAGCTGCATCTGTATTCATAAATTCATTTTCACAGCACTTGGAGGATTTAATGGACAGATTGTTATTTCAAAACTATGCTGGTGCAGTTTGCTACTCAAAAATGCTCACTTCCACATATTACATAGTCTGATATTTTATCTGGAGTACTAAAAAAACACTTGATAAGAGAGACATTACTGTTAGAAATTGACTTAAATTCAATTTGAAATTCTTCTGCCTTTCTATAAAATTTTGAACTCTAAAAGTCTTTCTGTTAATCTCCTCCTGGTGGCTTTTCTGCCCTTTAGCTACACCCCACAACCTAGCTCTGCAGTCTTCATTTATACAAATCTTGTAAGAGCATGCAGGCTGCCAGAAACGCCCCGCCGTCTGTGCTGTTCGCCTCAACAACCGCTGTCATGAAGCTCAGCTTGACACCGAGGAAACAGTGATGAGTGAGAGAAGTGGACCCAGCCGGGTAGGAGATGACGACAATGATCCAAGCCACAGCCCAACTCCCACCCCCACCTCCTTTGGGGGCAAGCTTCTTGGAGACTCAGGTCTGCACCTCCAGAGGCCCCAGACCCTGGTGCTGATGGATGTCCAGGTGGCTGACCATGAGAGATGAAGGGCCCGCTAGCAGATGGACGATGGACCCTGAAGCTGACAGGGTTAGTGTGAGATGCAGCACAGCTGAAGGGGGCAGCAGGGGCTGTCATCAAGATCATCACTCCAAAATGGGCCCTCAGCCCTGTGCTAATTGCTGTGAACCTATACATGGAGTACAATGAAAAGATGTTCATGCAGTTTGTACTGGCTGTTTGCCCGAGCAGGCTGTATTTCACCACATACCAAATAAAAGAACTCTAAAATATACTTATGTGACCATTTCTCATCAGTTTACTGTGAGGCACCATCATCTGCAATCTTAAATAAACAAAGTATCCACAGAGTGCCTCTTGTATAATATTGTAAAATATTGCTTCGTGGAATTAATAGCACATGTATAACACATGCATCGATCGAAATCTGTCTAGCAGCTTAATTTATAAAAAATTATTCCCCCCTCCAAAAAATAAAAAGTAAAACTATTTAAGTGCAAAACATATCCTGAAGTGTTAATGTTAAGAAATACGTAAAGACAAAAGCAGAAGCTTAGGGTACTTGCAAAAAGTCGATGTACTTTTAAGTCTTTTCAATTATAATATAAACAATGAAATTTTAATTTTAAAAAAGGTTTTAAAATCAAGTTACAGTGATATAAAAATCAAAAGGAAAGCATTAATTACCATATAATATTAACTAAAACCTGACAGAATACAGAGACGAAGGAGCACAGAGAGTCTTTTGCCCCAAACTTTGGAAATGCTAATGACATCATCACATGAGATCAACATGTTTGATTAGAAATTGACATTTTAGTTACCAGTGTTGGAACAATACGGTTGCTGTCATGGTGACTTCTACACTTAGAGAGAAGAGTTATTATTTGCTCTTGTATTTCTATCCACTGAGTATCAGACTTCAGTGGACACTGTTTGGTCACATGTGGCTTTTAAAAAGTTGACCTCTTAAGTCTAAATTTGGTTCAGGAGTGAAAGGTCATGAATAATCAAGGTTTAGAGGACACCTAGTCATTTTTTTTTTCAATCCCGCATTTGTTCCTATTTTAAGTGGCCGTGAAATGGTTGTGATCAGTCTGTGAGCACACATGACCATTTCAGTACTGTAAACCTCTGAGCCTGTTGACAGTAAAAAACTATATATTGGCAAAGCATTGCAGAGGCACTGAAGAGTATCTTTTCAGCAGTCTGAGATGACCTTTCCCTTTTTCACCAAATCTCAATGTTAATTAAACGTCTGGCAAAGTCCTTTTTTCAACACGGTTTTGCTGGGCACAGCACTTCTGCAGGCAGCAGTAGTCGAGTTAGGCCATTCTTTAAAAAGCAGGATATATCAATCACAGTATTGCAAGAAAGTCAATGCACAAGTCTATTTTTTTTAAATGCAACATTTGATTGGCAAGTAATTTGCTTACTAAATGTGTGTGTATAGTCCAGAAATATGAATAGAACCTGTTTTTTAAATATAAACTACACCTTTTGCCATTTACGTCTAGATGGAAATTCTGCCTCGTTGTGTGTTGTTGAACTTGACTTTTTTTTTAGGCCTGAAGCGTTATTTTGCTCAGTTGTGATTTTACAGAAATGCGTAATTGTCCAGTCCATAGACAGGCAGGCACTGCTCAGCACATGTCCCGTTGTGTCTTTATAGAAGAAGATCATGTTGCAGACTAAGGCAGAGCTCAGGTTACTGTGTGCTTTTTCATATGAAAAGTTTCCGATCCTCAGACGGAGGCACACGCAGCTAGAGCACTGCACTCTCCCATGACTGACTTCTAAGTGGTGTTTAGCCATAACAGGTCATAGAGTCTTGACTGAATGTAAACATATTTGACAGCAGTAAAATGATACCAGCAACACAGAGCGACCCCCACAAAGCCTCTAAACCCCTCTGTGGGGGTTTGCCTTTTTACACCTGCAGGCCATGAGCTGCAACACCACGGTCACAATCCATCTGCTCTTCCTGTCCCAGGCCAAGGTCGACAGTCTGAGGGGGCACACTGAGATGGAATAACGACCCACCCTAGGGTGTTGGGCTCCTTCAGTTTGGCTAATGTTGTAAACACCTGATGTTGAGCCAGGTGCAGACAGGGAATCACAGACCTGTGTCAGACAATTTTCTAACAGATTTGAATGACTAAGGATGATTCAGACAAGGAGAAAAAGCCTATCAATTAATGCCAAAAATTATAATTAAGCCTGTGCTTCATGACATGAACCTCTCCTTTCTTGTAGGGTCTCTGCCTTACAGTGCTAAGGCAGCTGTTTACTGTTTGTCTCCCTCCAAACCTTTGTAATTACCACCAACTTTGACTTGTAATGGGAAGCATTTACCAGAAAGTTTTGGTGTATTTTCTCACTTCTCTATTAGGGAAGAAGAAAATGCATTACTTGGTCTGAGATCAGCCAGTTAAGGCTTTAGTAGATAGCTATGAAGTGAGTACGTCATCACTTCGTAAGCAGATTAGAAGCTTTACCTGCTATATTGTTGATAATGCAAAGAAAATGAAGAAATGCAATTCCCTTTAGGGATCAGAGGCAGCTCCTACATACTCCTGTCACAACCCAAAATTCACCCACTCAGGCGAATGCAGATACAGAATGATAAGAAGTTGTAATTTACCGCAGGAGAAGATCGCTGTCAACTGATAAAACAACACAGTTTTATCTCGTAAATATGCTTTGCAATTACTCATCTTCTGGGGGCCTGGAGGTTAGCAGCAAATTGTTGTTTGACTATCTGTTATTTGGAATCTGTGTTAGACCTCCAGACAATAAACTGTATGTATACATCTGAGAATACAGTCTCAGCTTGTTGAAAAGTCAGCGTGACAGAGGGTCACTCGTACAGAATTTTAATGAACTCTTTGATTGGCCTGAAATTTGTGTGACTGCACCATACTCAAGAGATTTTGCAACAAGTGAAGCCCGAGATGCTCCAAGTTTTCCTGACACCATTTGGCTGTAGTGCGGCTCAAAGTGAGAAGTGAGTAATGAAGTGGATTTGTCAGCTTTGCGGGAGAGTTGAAGAATTAATGTCAGAGTTGAATTAATAGACTTCTAGGCTCATCCAGCCTCAGTGTACATGGATGAAGGCTTGCTAATTAATAGCAAAACAAAGAAAGGATGATAAAAACCTCACACTGAGGCTGTGCACGGCAGATGAAAGACACTAATGCTGCTTGTGAAAAGGAGGGCAATTATTAGATGGGAACAAAGCTGCTGAATTAAAACTGTTTTCTTTTGCAGTCTGTGTTATCCACCTTTCCTTAAAGGCAGAAGACCAAAGTGGCCCCCTCTGCTTGTAAGGGTTACACAGACAGTTGTATAATGGCCTTTGATGCTCTAACAGCCACTGTAATTGTCGCTCAGCACAGGAAGTGTGCTCCAACGGTTCCTTGACTGACACTAGTTTGCTACACGTTGCCATGGAAACAGCATAGCAAATTTTACCCAGGTTTATTTACATGGGCAAACATGTTGGCTACTGAATAATACCTAGTTTCACAGACGGACTGATAATGTGGTTAAAGACAATTACTGGATCCGTGGTCCCCCACTTAAACTCAATCAATAACAATTTACATCATCCTTTTGTCTAATTTAAAGAACTGTCCTCTTGTTACATGAGCAGCTGTTGGAAACATCTTTACGTTCTGAAAATATAAACATTTCTAAGATTTTATTATTCTGAAACTTGTGGTTAACATGTATCTGTGTCTCGGTGATGCCCCCGTACAGATACCCAAGCTTGCTGACATGGATCATTAATTTAAGACGCGATCCCTGTGTCTGAATATCGTTACTTCTAACTCTAAAAATTAAGATGGCAGCAGTCAGTAGCTCAAAATGCAGAATCCAAAATCAGAAGGTGACACAATGTTAGCTAAGTAATGGGAGCTGAAACAGTGTTTATTACTCATTTCAAAGCAGTTTATCCACTTTCCAAAGCCGTGTAGCGGGTCATGTTGGACCCTTTGCTGTGCCACGTGTTTGACACGACTGTTGGGTGACTCATGGTAAACAAGCAAGTCTAAAGAGCAGAGGTGATGCTTTTGTGGCAGAAGAAAGACAGCTCATTATTAATGAGTTGGTTTAAACTTCTAACTCACAGGTGTTAAATGCAAACCGATAAAGACATCGCATGGAAATTAATAAAACACCAGCTGAGTCGTAGACAAACAATTAAATAACAGAAAGTTTGTTTTTTTCTACCACAGAAATTTTCATTTTTTTATCAAAACAAAAACAAAAAGAAAGAAAAGGAATAAATATATTCTGTCAATTAACAGAAGTTTAAAGTTTTATAATTAAAGGACTGTTTTATGTAAAATTACAATTTTATTTCTTACAATTTCTTCGTCATTTAGAAAAACTGAGACATCGTTATCCTATCTTAAAATGTCTCAGGGATTTAATGTGTAGTTAAGCTTCCTTACACTGACAGAAAGAGGAGTTTTGCTGGTCCAGCCCACTTTGAGCTGGATGTGGCCCATTTGTGAGGGCTACATTGTTGCTACTGACTTCAGATGCTAAAGCTTGATGGTTCAGCTCTCAGTGTCTCCAGGTTCATGACCAGGAGGTCTGTGACTCAACTGAGCTCATCGGGACATAAAGACATAGAAACACTTCAGGATAATAACTAATTAATTAATGTATTACTGTAAACCTAGCTTGGCCTGTCTTCTCTGAAGGCCGTGAGACGTTTTAGGTTGAAATATAAGAATTTCTGAGTGAAATAATGTGACTGTTGGTTGAAGTGTTCAGATGTGTATAAAGAACTTTATTGCAAAATAACTTTTGCATTAAGTGTTCAATTAGTAGGTGGTCACTAAAAAGCCTCTCGCATCTTTTGAAAGTTAGGTTAGAATAATGAGCGTCCTTGGAAGAAAAATGTCTGAAATTGCCTAAAATGAGCAGAGCTCTGTGTTCTCAGGCTGACGGGGGGAGAAACTGCCAGAACACGCCTGCTTCTATATATTTATTAATGAATTTCTTTGATGGAAAAGGGCACCTTAATTATTTTTTCTTATGTGTCCAATTTTTGCTCGATTAAGCATGATGACAGTGTGATTTAGAGATGAGTAGTGTAATTACTGATAAAACTAGTCAAGAACTACGGGGGCCCTTGTCTAATTTAAAATGCCTCAGCTTTTCTTTGAACCTCTTGTACAAAGATCTTTCTAGTAAATGACATGCACGCATTTCTCTTATTCTATTTAGGTGGGCATGAGCAGAAAATCACTGTTTAGCTTTTTTCCTCCATTCTGCTACCTTTCAAGTCTATGATTAAAATCTGGAATGTTCCAGATTTAATTAACTTACGATTTACTTTTTCTTCTTGTGCTTCCCGGCAAGGATATTAAAAAAGGGGCATTATTCAGGAGTACGAATGGATGCTAAGCATCACTGGAAATCTAGTCTAACAGGCTCTGACAATAATGAAATTTATATGCCACAGATAAACCGGAGAGTCTGTGCTACAGCAGGCTCCTGAGGTTCAAGACAAATTTAGATATAGTTGCTCTTATTGCCGAGCTTCTGTTTTATGTGAGGCTTTTGTCTAAGTACAAAATGCTCCTCGCTTTGACACACACACACAGAAGTTTTAAAGTGCTCATGAAAAGAGATGATGAGTAGTGGAAAGGGTGAAGAAGACTGAGACAAACAACATAAATGCTCAAGTGGACTTAAAATATAAAATTAAAATTAAATTGTTTCCTGGGTTTACAATTAATCAGTTTACGAAACTGTCTCTGTGTTTATTAAAATCATATTATGATATATTAATTATACAAATATTCCTCATAAAAGGGTGTAACTATTCTTTTTGTACTGTTATGGTAACAGAGTCTCTCGTCACCTCCTTATCTCTGTGTGTCATGGATTACTTGGGGTTAAGACAGCTGTTTGGTGATATATTATTGGAGAAACTGTGTCACTGGATCTGCTGGTGACTCGGGTGTTTTGGCTCTACATGAGACCACAGGACGACACAGCTGCTGGAGACACCGCACTGAGATTTTGAATCAAGTCCTGGATGAACATACCTGCTTTAATGTGTGTTCAGCTGCTCCTGACATGAATATGATCATCTGTAATAAATGTATTTGTGTTTTAGAGTAATCGTCTGCATCTCCTGAACAGTTATTTAAACATCAGTCCAAACGCTGACCTGATCACAGTAAACAAAATTAAAGACCAAGCTGCAGAAAAAGAGTTAAAGTATATCATATTTTTGTGCATCTCACAATGTATATAAAAATATATAAATTATTTTGACCATCAAGTTCCTGTAGTTAAAACCTGATATAGTAATAGCACTGTTTTAACAATGCCAGGTCAATTGTCCAACCCTAACCCTATACTTTTGGAAGGAAAGATTTTCAGTTTTATTAAAATATTTCTTACTTTTGACTTGGAAAACAGTTTATTAAAGCCAAAAATCACATTCTAAGAGCACAGGGTGAGACTTTAGGTTTCCTGTCTTTGTCGATTTTGATTCCGGCCTTACAAAGTAACACCTAGCGTATTAAAACGATTGATCCAACTCGTTTTCATTTCTTCCTGCCTGGTCTCCGAGTGCCTCTTTGGCATCATGTTGCATTTCTCTCTTTAATTCAAAACAGCTCTTACAAAAACTCGATTTTACATGTGATCACTTTTACTGTCATCATGTTTTTGATATAGTCCTGTTCACGAAGCAATATTCCCTCTTTCCATTTATTTCCACTTATCCAATTCAGCACCTCTGGGGCACGGTCAGGGGCTGGAACCAATTGCCATCAAGTAGCCCTGACTATAGTATGCATTTGATGCTGGCCTAAATTTGGACAGAGTCAAATGTTGGACCCCGCCTACATTGGTAAGCATTGTAGGAGTTAGTGGGCGGAGTCAAATATTTGGCCCAGCCTACTTGTTACTGAACTATGTTAAGACAAGATTATTTACAGTTTAGTGGCGGTAAAGTTTTGTAGAAAATAAGTTTTAGCTCTGAATTATTCCTGCTTACTTGGGTTTGACATTTCTTTCACTGAAACAAACAAAAGCAGCACGAAGCTCTGACGTTTGCTCCGTTAACTGCTGACTTTTGGCGCACTGATGTGCTGCTATTTATTGATAATTCAACCATGTCTGAATGTTGGAAAAGATGGAATATCTGAGTGAGGCGTGTTACTAAAATGTGTTCCAATCACATGCTCTGATGCACTATCAGTAGCTAGCATATTTTGCTATTCTCTTAGCAACCTGTGATTAGTAAATGCCCTTATTATTTCTCACAATAATGAATAACTTGATATAACATCGAGAGCTGCAGTGATGCAATGCTACCAAACAAAACTCTGAAAAGTACAGCCAGGTGGATTATCAGCCTTTCAGGGTGCCGTTCAAATTAATTTGAGCAAATTACATGTTTGTTTCAGGAAAAAAGGAACAGGTAAACTACAGCCCTCTTCTCTGTCAGCTACAGTGAAGCTGTGCTGTTCACTGAGACTCCAGTGTGGCACACATTTGGTGCAATAAACATATCAATGTGTCACTCTAAGAAGAATTTTAACAACAGTCGGTCCTCCAAGGAGAGGAAAAAGTGGCTGTTACTTCAAATGGCTCAATCACTTTTTCAAGGAGTGCACCGCAGTATGAGTGCAGTTGAGTGCAGCACCACTACAGGCTTCGTGTTAGCTTTCTATGCTCCAGTTAGCGTCATGCTGGCATCTTGAAAAAAGGCTGCAACTCGGCCAGAGATATTCACACACACACACACACAGATGCAGAAACATATTTCATTGTGACTCCTCACTTATAGAGTGTGAAAAGACATGAGGACAGGGTCCCAAGACAGGTCATGGGGAGTAGAGGTCGGCGACAGGACACAGACGAGCCATGACGAGAGAAACAGGGAGAAAGATGGATGGGAAGTCGGGTCTTGTGCGTTTATCATAACAAGCCGGTTTGAGTTTAAATCTGATTATTTTGTGTATTTTTCTAAAGCCTGAGCAGAAAAGAGTTGTTAGTTATTTTATGGAAATGAACGTGGACCTCATGATTTAGAAATTGGACTGCTGCCCCCCTGCTACCTGGGGCCAGGTAAGTGGCAGAAAATGAATGGATGCACATGTGTGTTTTCAGGATTTGTTTACTTTTTGTGCTTTTCAAGTCGTTCTCTCCAAGTCTTGGCAGTCGGGGCATTGAAAAAAAAGAAATAATAGTTCAAAAGTCCCTTTTGCTTTTCTCCCAAATGTAGGTTTAGGTGACTTAGACCTCACAGGCTTAAAAGACTGCCACATTAGAATTGTTAAACCTGTTGGAAGACAGACAAAATATTCCTTACCAAATGTCGCTAAGAATGCTATCTCATCATGCTTTGAGATTTTGCCTTGCTTACAAGCCCTCATGAATCCACTTGTGTCACTTAACCTTCAAGCATTGCTGCCAAAGCTGCCTCCATAACTCAGGTGCAAAAAGGGAGAAGACAGAAGCACTGAGGAGGGAAAAAACTTCACAAAATACCAACAACAAGTCATATGGAATTAATGCTGTCTTATAATATTGTCACAGGATGACATGCTGGAGGAAACATGGTAATTTGCAGTTAAAGTTTCTACTCTACAAATTACAGATGTGGCAGATTTAGATAGGATTAAGATCACAGCCTCTGCATTATTAGAAATTACGAGCAGTCCAGAAGGTAATAAGTAGTCTTTGGTGTAGATACATTAAAGCCTCTGAAGGTCCTGCCGCAGTAACTGTGTGATGCACTCTGGAATATTTTTATGCACCAAACCTTTCAGTTTGCACATCAGTTTTGTGTCTTTTTTTACATTCTGTCAGAATACCTAAAGCAGCTGCTCAGCCATAGAAGCCGATGCCATGAAACTCCTAGTTTTTGTGCCGATTTCAGTGCCAGAGGAGGTTTGGAGCGCTGCAGTTACCAAGACGTCTGTGAGCCTCAGCACTCAGTGACCCTGCTCTGTAACTTTATGTGGTCAGTCTGACACTTCCTGCCTGAGCTGCTGTGGTTCCTAAATACTTGGACATTGCAATAACACCACTTACAGTCGATCATGGAATATTTAGGTGGGAAGAAGTCCCACCAACTGACTTGGATTAGTTGCATCTTTTTATAGCATCATATTCACCAACCTGTTTAAAACGACCCATTCTTTCACATTTGTAAAGGGGGACTGTATGGCTAGGTCAGAGGTCAGGACCCTGTGGCTTGCTAGCTGCATGCAGGTCTTTCACCCTGCTAGCTTTAGGTGAAAAAATAAAAAATAAAACTAAGGAAATTTTAAATTATACAGGCACAAGTATTTAGCTGTACACTGTGTTCACCGCCTCCAGAGGAATAAAGTTCTGCTGGTGCAACCTTCCAATGCCTCTCTCCATCTTTCCACTTTGCTAAGTTGACCCAGACCAGAAAGCTAGTTACCAGCTACAAGCCAAAGTCAGGACATTGAGCAGAGGTCTCTCCAGTGAGGTTTGGAGCTGCGGATCTAGCGATAAATCTGCCATTCCTGACACTTTTGCAAACATGAAAAAGTATGCTTTCGATATGGAGAAAAATATGTCTCAAAAGGTTTGCAAATATGTCCGATATGATCCACAAGTAAAGATTTAAGAATGTGTAAATGATTTGTACACATTTGTTTCACACTGGGACTTGAACGCAGAAGCTGGCAGCATTAAATTTGCCCACATGGGCATGTGATGTGATTTGTGTGTATCCGGTGATTCATCCATCCAAGTATTTAAGGTTTTGTGAGCTAGTGAGAGAGATGTTACGTCTAGTTTTTGACGTTTGCGTGCACTCCATATTTCAGAGTCCTGTCCATCTCTGGATCCACATACCTGTTTTTTCACCTTAATTTTAATATATATATATATACATATATATTAGGTGTCTTTTTTCATTTATTTTATTTTATTTTGTATGTTTGCGGTATCCTGAATCTGTCTGCCTGTTGTCTGCAGTCCATTAAGCTTTCGGGGCCACTGTAATTTTCTCACACTTTGAATTTCTCTGGTTTGATTGATTAACTGAAAAGAAAAGTTATGAATAACCCCAATCTCAGTTTATCCAAGGTACTTTAAATAAACATCATGCAAGTAAAAACAACAAGCACTTTTGAGAGCTTTTATTATTTGGCCCATTGAAACCTATACTAATATACTTCACAGTCACTTATTTTTTTTATTGTTTTATTTATGTGGCTGTAGTACATGTCAATTTTATTTGAAGAAAAATGATACTTAGTCAGGAACACTGTACATGTTTTCAAATTGTTATGTAATTAAATGGTTATAACCTGTTACTGTAATGTACATAACAAAGTCATAATAACAAAACGTGATGTTTAGAATCCCCATTTATGATTCCCTAGATACCTATATGTTATCAAAATGAACAACAGCAGTAACAAAACTTAGTTTTAAATAGCTCTACATTGTGATCACTTTGGTTTTTGAGATCAATCGACTCAATTTGAAGGAGAGGTCAGAGGTCAAATGTGACATGATATCTTTTCATATAATTTCTACATTGTACATTATATTTGTTGTCGATACACACCACACTTGTAAGAATCATAGCTTATTAGTTGTAAGACTTTTTATCAATTTTCAGCCAATAAATCGTCGAGTTGGCCTTGAAGACCTTGGTAGATGTAAGCCAAATTGTAACTGTTAACATGACCCCACTCTACACCCCTACAAAGAGTTCCCAGAAGTCATTCAAAACTTTTAGAGCTGTCATGTCTGCAGACAGAATGGCACGCACACAAACATTATGAAAAATCATCATTATTTTAAAATCCTCCCTTCACTCCTAAAGTCCGGATGTCACAAAAATATCCTTATGTTAGGATGATGAAATGGAAGACTAATATTATTTTTTGTACACTTTACCAGTGTCATAATACATATAATTTTATCTCATTTTTTAGTAAAGAAAAAAAATCCACATACTGGTTTTGATTCGGTATTCATAAGAAGAAAGAGGAGAGAATAGAGGTGCTGCATTTTCTGCACCTGAATGTCAAACTCTTTACTGGAAAAACTTTTCAAAAGTCATTCTCTTGTTTTGCTATTATTTAATGTATGTTGAACTTTGTACACTTTAGCATTTTGATTGTATCTTGTACATTTGAAACAAACCCCTTATTCTGTAACTGCATAGAGAAAGGAAGGCTGCTCCAAAGTTTAGATGCGACAAACTCCTAAACCTGGTTACCTCTGGATTTAAAATAAGAGGGTGGAAATGTGCAACTATGCCCATCTCTGCAGAGGAATGAGCCAGAGCATGCAGAGGTGGTGGCATTGGGTTGTGTTTGTCTCTGTTTCCCTGTGAAGCGATGCGGAACTCCGCCTGGACGATGTTGGGCACGGAGCCACTGGAACTCAACGCCCCCTCCATCACACCCTCAAGCTGTCCCTCAACTACATAAAGCTGCCAAGACCACCTGATTCTGCATCCCAGAGTCCCAGCGACCACAGCACCATGTGTGGGAGTGAACCCTTGCTTCTACCTGCACCTGTGGCCTTTAGAGTCCTCAGAGAGTCTGTTACATGATCACGGCTGACAGAGCAGGAACCCAGCTCTCCCTCTGGGCTGAGACCTTTTCACGATGTGAGGGTGAGTGAGCTTCAGAGCTCGGTGTAAAAGCCAGACGCCCTGCACGCCACGCTGTCACACAACCAGTTGCACCACATTCACTGGAAGGGGCGCTGGCTGCATGTGCAGACTGTGGTTTCTGGAGTGAGACCTAACACTAAGAGAATATGATGGAAGTCAGGATGGATACGTGATACTCCAGATCCTCTACTTTGGCAGCGGTGCGTAGCGAACCCATAAGACATTCCATAGATATGAACTTGGCTGGATGTCTATCTCTGTGAGCCACTCATAAAAAAATCCTTCATCCATTTGATGATGTTATGCCAACTGGTCTGGAACAAAATGGAGATTTCTGAGAATATAACATGAACTCAGCTCGTGTGTGACAGCCGCACATGGATATTCCAGTAAATACAGAACACTAATGTGGTATTTTTGGCTGCATAACTATTTCAATTGACTCTAACATACACACGGTAATGCTGAGTTAACTTTTACCCTGAGTCACAGGTTCCAAATGATTCTCCTCAAAATGCTCGTTTGCAATTTGAACATAATTTGCAAAGACGCTGTTAATTTCCATAATGAATGCAGGAGTTCCTGTCGACAGTATAAAGGCATACAGTACACAAGCTCGAGGAGGACTGTCAGAGTGGATTCATTGTCTGCTTTATGGTGAATCACCGTGGCCTGGAAATAATTCATCACAGCAGTGAAACAGCTGTGAAGTGAGAAGTTGCTGTGGTTGTTATCCCTAAGTGCTTCTCTCCTTTTGTCTGCACGACTCGGCTCACTTCGGATCACACGGGCTCTGCAGATAAAAGTCCAGACATATAAAGGCCAGCCTTTTCTCTTAACTGTGCAAGGCTGAATTTCCTTGCCACTGGTTCAGAGAAGTTGAGAGTACTAGTGGAGTGAGGAAGGACATGACGTTTGCTGTGTGGTTGGAGTGTTACAGTATGCATGTACTCTGTAAGAGTGCTGTTTCTGAGTGCATGTGGTTGTTAAGACTCTCCTCTGTGCAGACCCTGAAGGTTGGCCCAGACTTCGCTGTCATTTCTCATCCTAATGGTTCCTGCCACACGCTCCTGCCAACATGCAGCTGGAAAAGAACCAAAAGCCATGAGGAAAAAGGAAAACTCAACAGACATTTAATCTGTCTACTACTCGCACTCGGAACAAAAGTCACTCTATGGTTATGAAGAAGAGAAACAACGGAATGATCCTCCCCCTCTCTAGAGGTTTATTTTAAATGCACATAGTGATTTAAGGTGTGTCGTGGAAGCTACATAAGCACAGAGTACCAGCAGTGATATATTAAGTACCTGGATGGGAGAACATAACATGCAATAATAATCCTACTCAATAAACCACATATTGTACTGATAATTTTCTTCATATTGCATCTAATTGCATTTTACAGCTTGCTCATTTCACATGCATTATATGTAAAGCTTCATGGTTTATGTGGCTCATAGACAAAACAACTGGTTAACATCACCTTAATCTAGAGCATGTCCCTCTTTTTTAGCCTCTTTCAGTGTCTTGCTTTGGTTTTACAGACCACACTCTCCCTACTCACTACTTTTTTGCTCAGAAAATCTCTGATAAACCCACAGCACAGGATCTTCCCAGCACAAAAATAAAATGACAATGTTAGCACCTAGCCAGTGACCATACTGGGGCATCTGTAGCACCACATCGAACCAGATATACACATCAGGAACTAAAGGATTCCAAAAAAAGGATGACAGGAGAGATATCTTGTACTTTGTACTATATTTATATTATGTACCATGTGAGGTCAGTAGCTATGTCCTTATTAGTCAGAAGTGACCACATCTGGATGAGAGGGTGAAGTGTATGTTCATTAGCATTAGCAATCTTGCTAGCAAACCTCATCGCTGTATGCGTACATCGTACAAACAATTGTTGCGG
Source organism: Pundamilia nyererei (assembly GCF_000239375.1). Lineage (NCBI taxonomy): Eukaryota > Metazoa > Chordata > Actinopteri > Cichliformes > Cichlidae > Pundamilia > Pundamilia nyererei. Next base: position 1,284,395 of record NW_005187564.1, read on the forward strand.
ATTAAAAGACTGATTATGTACTGTGATATGAGCTGTTGCACAAAAGAAGAAATACTATTTTTTTTAAACAACTGCATTGTTTTAAAGGGCCCACTAGCTACCAAGACTAAATCTGTTTGGGGGGGCTTATATTAGCTGTAAACAGGTTTATTTCTGCTGTAAAAGTAGACATTTTAACACAGGAGTCCATGGAGACTGAGTCAAGTAGGAAGTCAATGAAAGATGGTGACTTAGCAAATCTTCACAATTTATTAGCTGAGAATTAATGCCACCAACTTTTAAAAAAATCTTATTTTTTATTAGAATTCCTACTCATTACTGGTGGACAAAGTTATTTTGTACACCACAAATTCTGTCACAAAACACATACAGTTAGGTTTGGTTAATAATACTCAAAGAGTCTGCTGTACAATCAGATGAGGCTGAATTTGCTGGAACGAATCCATCCAGAGTGACAAATCTGATGCAACCCACCCAATTATCAGTGCCTCCTTTTCATCCTTTGCATCTCGCACTCAGAGCAGATTAAATTAATGCATAGCGTCGACACCGTCCTCACTCTTCCATCGGAGTAGTTTGGAATTCAGGGCTGCACTTGGCAAATTTGGTGGCACCAACTGTCAGCAAGAGATAACTTAATTTTTTTTTGGAAAGTCTAAAGGATTTAATTAGCTGCACTCATGTACTGTGACATAAACTGCACACTTCCTGGACTTAAACCTTCTCTTGTTAGAGCCTGCTGACTGTGTATGAAAAAGCTTCCTCAGTAGGTAGCGTCATTGTTGCTTCATCCATCTCTCTCCGGATGGACGGAGTGCTCATTTGCTGCTGTTGGAGATACTGCTTTGTATTTTCCTCCAAAGCTTTCATGCGTCACTTTCCCCTCACTGAGAAATTTCCTGTCAACAGTGATTCCTGACATCTGAAATAAGGTTTGGCAGAAACGATGAATCTGTAACATCTCAGTCAGGAGTTATGGGATTCTCTTTTCTGCAGCGGCACCAATTCATTTGCGGTTTAGGCTGTTAATAGGGAATTTTTTACATATAAATCTTACCTTATGTGGCCTGTCTTTTTCTACCACAGCAATCATTTTCAGTTCCTAAGAGCAACTGCAAAAGGCCTGAAATGTCAAATGCAAATGCAGCTGTTGAAATATTTGGACTCTTGGTGCCGTCTCGTTTTTTTTTTGTCTTTCTTTTATGCTGTCAGTTGGTTTCCAAGCCTCCATCTCACTCTCAGTAGCTGTTTGTCCCCAGGGATTGAACACATCGGTGTCACTCACTTCCATCACCTTTGCTGGGTTGTGTGTGTCGCTGTCACTCTCTGCCTCTCAAAAGCACCTGCAGCACAAAGACCACATTGTGAGTCTCACAATAAGGTGTTTAAATTTTGAGCGGCTGCTTCTGACTCTGCCTCACACTGAAAGGAAAGCAGCAAAAATATCCACAATATTTAAAGTGGAGTAACCTGCCACAGGTATGCAGAGTAATATGTAAACAGAGCAGATTTAAAAATACCTAATATATTTGCTTGTATCTTCCAACAGTTAGTTTTAGGTTATCATACAGAATCTATGCAAAAGACAACATTTTCAGTGCATTCATCCATCCATTTTCTACACTTTACTCAGGTCTATCTTCCAACCAAATTCGACTTGTTGGCGAATATCAAGATATCCTGAAGCCAAGCAAGAGATATCGTCCATCCAATGCTTCCTGGGTCTGCTCTGAAGTCTCCTTACTGTTGGACATGCCCAAAATGTGTCCAGAAGACCACCTTAGGTGATCCCTGTCAATGTGGAAGAAGAGTGGCTCTACTTGGAATTCCTCCTAAACGATCAAGCTTCTCCTATTTCTAACAAAGGTTTCAGACACCCTTCATAGGGAGCTAATTTGTGCTCTAACCCCAATCTCATTCTTTCAAGATCCAACATCCTGAAAACTGCCAGTCTGGAAAGTTTCCCATGCAGATGATGAAACTTTCAATCTACACGGAGATTCAAATGGTTTACAGAATCCAACTCAAATACTAACAGAGCGTCCGTACTGCCCTTGTCACTGGGTGATACTTGAAATCCAATGCAAACATTAAGACAGCATAGGTGGAACTGGATGCTTTTGACTGGAGTCACCCTGAGACCCCAAAATATTTGTATTATTGTATTATTAAAAAGCACTAATCAAAATGAAAATAACAATGATGTGACATCAATAAGAACAAATTTTAAATAAAAGAAAAACACTGGGATGAGGCTTCATTCTAACTAAGAAAAAAACATAAAACTAATGCGTCACGCAATATTCTACATAACATCTGCTTGTGTTTCTTGCCTCATTATGATAGCCATATGTTTTTGTGGCCCATAATTACTTTGGTAGCTACAAAAATTTGAAGCAGTTCTAAAAATTGAGTTAATGGATCTAATAACCCAGTGCATCAAACTGTTAACAGAGACATGTGGGGCGGTAATAATGTTTTCTATACTACATGAAATTAAATTTTTATCAGGTGCCATTTCTCTCTCAGACATACAGTAAAGTAATTAGACTATAAAAGAGCTGTTACTTTAAAAGGACACATTTCTGCATGCGGGACATAAAGTCAGTTATTATGACATCATCTTTATACCAAGTATGTTTCATATCCAGTCATTCTCCTCCTGAAAAAAAAAAAGATTTCTCATTTCAGTGGAAACACCCAAGGAATAGTGTCTTCCTTTACTTTCAGGGCATAAATGTGTCCTCCCTAATGCACCATAAAAAGAGAGACTGCAGCAGCAGCACATACAGGGGTGTAACCTAATGATCACGTTACTGTGGTTGCCCGCTGGCTCGGTAACAGTCTGGAACATTTTATTTCTTTGGGTAAGTCACTCAGAGGTGTGCTGTACATCAAATGTAAGCTGCGTGCATGAAGAGATCCATCATGAGTGTTGTAGAGACAGAGAGAGAGAGAGAAAAAACAGAGGATGGATAAAAGGTTATGATGCAAGAGTGGAGTAAAAACAGCCAGACTGTCGTTTCCTTTTCTTAAGCACCTTGAAAGTCTTGGCATGAATATCTGCAGCCTGCATTCTTCATAAACCCTGAACATCCATCTCTGTGACAGCTTGAGTGTGTGTGCTTGTTTACAGCCATCAGCATATGTATATACTGTCTCTGTGGATGTACAATGTGTGTTTGTGTACCTTTTTCCAAGTGTTTGTGGAGGCATGTGCTGTGTATAAAAGTAGTGAAAGTTGTAATTTTCCAGGCTGGCGCATCGATCGTCACCCTCCTAAAGACAGCATCGTCCTCTCGCTCACACACTGTCGGCTCTCCTCTGATAGTTAATGCCTCATTGAAAGCCATTTGCTACCCTGTCCTTAATTGTGGCTAATAATCCAATCACACTCAGTATCAGTGCGCCAAGCACCATTAAGATAAAATGGGGACATCAAGAAAGGGAGGAAGGAAGGAAGGCAGACTAATGACATTTATGAGAAAGCGGGCGCTTGGTTGTAGCTGGAGGTCCTGAGCTTGACTTTTGAGTGGATATCATTGAGATTTAACGGCTATCGAACAGACACTCACGCTTATTACCGACATAAAGTGAACAACTTTCATTCTCCGCCTTGAAAATAATATTATTAGCTATCATAGATCACCCTGCTTTAAACACTAAACTGTGGAGTCTTTATCATGTCGTCTACAGTGTGCCTCCTTTGACAGCACAGCATCTGTGGCAGCATGTTGTGAAACAGCACAAAGCTACAAAGACGTGAAGAGAAATGAGGTGGCCTGGGGGAATTTTCTGGTGAAAAATCTGAGAGACAAACAAATACGAGGTTCTGCAAAGCTGTCTGAAACCTCCAGTATTTTCCTTAAATGCAAACATGGATTGCTGCTCACATCTGTATGGGAATTAAGGTAGTGTTAGCAGGTTATTAGCTTATCGCTTGAAAGCACAAGATCGTACAAAAGCATTATAATTCTGTCCAGAAAGTCACTGAGCTGGCCGAGATATTGTTACAGAAGGTATAATCACATCAGCTTTGTCATTTAATAAGCATAAGGGACTATGTCAGTAAGTTATGGGTTGTTAGGTTGTGTAGTGCAGCGCTGGGTTAGCCATTTCAGGCAACCTTCAGACTAATCACCTACTGGCTCTACTGAGTGCTGGAGGTCCTGAGTTTAACTCTGAAGGGATATCAATGAGATTTAATCACCAAATCACACTTATTACCAATATAAACTAGATGTATTTAATTTTACACATTAAAATAGTTTTATTAGTCATCTTAGGTCCCCAACCTTTTTTGCGCCACGGACCGGTTTAATGTCAGACAATATTTTCATGGACCGGCCTTTCAGGCGTCGCTGATAAATACAACAAAATAAAATGATACGACGAAAACAAAAACTATGGTATTTTGTAAATATAATAATAAATGTGAATTCACTGTGTAATTGTGTAACGTAATTAGCAGCATCCTCCTGAAATGCGCCAACAACATTGAGAATAACATCCTCCTCTCTGTCCCTTAATGCTTTCGGTCGCTATAGTAACACATAAATATTTCTTTCAAAATAAGACACACAACTACAACACGGGAAAAGACCCAGAGAAACTGAGTTAATGATGAAACGCTGAGAACTGTTAATTTCACATCCAAGGCTCAACTCTCGCGGCCCGGTACCAAACAACTCACAGACCGGCCTGGGGGTTGGGGACCGCTGTCATAGATCACCCTATTTCAAATGCTGAACTGGGGATCCTTCTTCTTGTCTTCTCCACAGTTTACATGACAATGTCTGCGGCAGCATGCTGTGAGACATCTCTTTGAGTAATCTGATGTCATTGTGCAGCTGCAGCAGTCAGGAAGATATGAAGAGAAAGGAGTTGGACTTGGAGAGTTTGTTTTGGCGGCGACGTGATCGAACACAGAGCTGAGCAAGTACGAAGCGGTTACAAAGCTAGTTGGCACCTCAGTATTTTTTGTGGCTGTTAATGATTTCACTTGATGCATGCATCCCTCTCTCCAAAGCAAATATAGCATTTTAATTAGGTCACTGAGAGTTGACCATGTTGCTATAGAGAATACTTTGATGCCTGACTTAAAACATGTTCAGCGACTTTGTCCAAACACAGGCTGTCTCACACACCCCATAATACAAATGTGGTACCAATGTGCCTGAGAGAGACTGAAGGCCAATTCACCACATTTATTTTTTAACAATTTCTGAGGCCCACTTAGGAAACTTGAACATTCTCCAACCGAATTAGTATGAGCACAAGGCTTCACCCTAACAACAAATGTAGTCCAAATGTACCCCAGCCCGAATACTAATTTGTCATCCACGGGTGAAGGCAACAAAATAATGATTCTGTGGAAGGTATTTGAAAATGTATGTGTGAGTGTGTTTGGGTATCCAAGTCTTGTTCAGGGAAGAATATGACTTCTGTTTGCTTGTCAGTCCTTGGTGTGGAGTACAGCTTGACTAAATTACTCATGAGGTGGATGAGCAATGAGAAGGTGACCCATTTCACTGCTCCACTTCTGCAGCCTTGGGTCTCTTTTGAATCAGATTCACAGTCATTCAAAGAAAGGGAGATAAGTGACTGAATGAAAAGTATTTTTGGTGTGGAACGGGGTGTAACAAGAAATTAAGCAAAGGTCCCTGCAGCTTAATTAACATTTCCTTTTCTGTAAAAAAAAAAACTCTCTTAAAATAGTAATAGAGTTCTGGTACAGCTTGTTTTAGAATAAATAACTGAAAAAAGGAACAATATAAAGAATGAAATCTGCTCAACGTCAATGGATTAGCAACTTTTATAACGGCCTTCGACTTAAAGTTTGTGCAACTTAGAACTTACAATGTGCTGATGGATTTATGGGAAATGTAATAAAATGCTAGCTATTTAGGCCACTCCATTTCTTAATAATAGCCTGCTAATGAATAACTATAGTCTGACAAGTGAATTGGACACAAATGTTTTGGTTAATATGCTTATTATTAAATAATTTTCTTGCCAAACATAATGCATGATAATTATAAAGCTGGACCCAGCAGATAATTAGTTTAGCAATGTTTGGGGTTGCGTTTTGGATTTGGGTGTTGACTATGACCATGATGAGCGAGGTTCACTACACGCTCTTACAGTACTGACTTTAATCACAACCAGACCTAAATCGTCTCCTGTTTTAACCTCCTTTTGACTTCATGGACCATGGACATAGCTTCTGTTTCAGAAACATTAAGCCGGTGCAGAGGTTCGTTGAACCTGCATTTTACTTGTAGGGCCACCAAAGTCGATAGTTGTGGTTGCAAAAAAGACTCCAAGTTTTTTAGAAGTCTAAGGGAAAACAGCTTTCCAATGACCTCTATAAACACTTTGGAGCCAAATTTATGGGTTCAGTGATTTGTTTGGGTCTTACTGAATGAAAGATTATATCTAAATGTCCATTTTTTTATGCTGTCTATGAGCTGGACTTATTTTCATAAACAGAGGAGTTACCCACTCCCGGCTGTATGACAGAATGCTCTGGCTTTACTTTTCAGATTCATCTATAGAGAACGTCTATACTCAAGACCAACTCTAGCAGCCCCCAGACCCTCTTTTGGATGAGCATGCTGACACAGAAAAGATGACTGTATGACACATGTTTGTACTCACTAGTACCTCCCAGCTGAACTCGAAAGTCATTCTGACTTCAGGCAATTTCACCGGAAGGAAACACACTTTGAAAGAGCTCACAAAACCAGGACACATTATTTAATAATTCATCCCTTTATATTATTCATAAGTGATAGGTTTTCCTCAATGGATACTGTTGTCTTGTCTTCTAACTGTTCTGTTCTCAGGTAATTTTGCGCTGCACAGCAAGCTGTTCAGAGGGGAGGTAGTGACCTAAGTAGGTGGGTCAAACCTTTTTGTTTTTTCTCTGTATCCAGGCAGAGAACTTAGCTGAATCCCACTCATCATCTCATAATCATCTTTTTATGGTTGCTTTCTTCTAGGACTGTGTGAGATTGACTTGGATGTGTCTTACATTACAGTCACCCATCATCCCGCTTTTATTCCTCTTCCATTAGGGTAAATGTTTAATTCGCCCTTGTCACTGAGTGCGTCTAAGGGACACCCTAAAGTTACAAATACCATCAGTCAAAGTCATCAGAGAGTCAGCTTAAGTGCAGAGGCAGAGTTTCAGGAAGTTTTGACCCAACTTGGATCATTTCAGCTGCTGGTTTTTTGGAGTTTAAAAGGGTAATAAGCAGGTTTTACTACTTCATCATTCTGACATAAATGTTGATTGCACCAGAGAAGAAAAGGACACAATTGTTTAGATGTGTCTTGTAATAGCGTTGCTTCCATTTTATGTTTTGTCTGCCACCAGGTACACAATCTCCTGAAAATATAAAATGAAGACTGTGCAGCTAAAGTAATTAAAACAAGAACGGGGGAGCACTTTTATTTCACCTGATAGATAACCAGAAATTTCCTTGGTAGCTGAACTGGTAAATAGAAATGCAAAAACTGTATAACAGCAAAATAAGGTGATATTGTCAGAGGACTCAGTGAAGGCAAAAAGGAAGAATCCCAGAAACTGAGAGGAAAAGAATAGACCCAAGATGACATGAAGCTGAGACGTAAAAGGGTTCAAAAGTGACATTCGGTATTATTTCTGCTCAGTAACCATCCCTGACAACTTAAACCACAGAGGTGAGTGTTCAATTGTCACTTTAAGTAACTCTGTTAAGCAGCCTGAATTCTAGGAGAATTGCATTATATAAAGTTCCAAGTGCTCTGGAGCAAACCTCCGCCTGCTATGCAGGCAAAAATTGAGCAACAGGACCGCTGAGTCTTTGATTTTATTTATTTTCTGCTGTGTTTCACTTGCATCTATTTGAAAGAGTGAGTGTGAACACTGCTTGATGCATAAAGTTAAAAGATTAAAACTAATAAAACAAGTTTAAAAAAAGAGACTTTTCCATTTGATTACATTTTGTAGAATTGGGCTGAAAGATCTATCGCTTTATCACCTATTCAGGTTGTAAATCGTGTTTTTAAAAAGTAACTAAGTAATTAATTACCTTTGAAAAAAAGTAATCAGTAAAGTAACAGGATTGCTTTTTTGGAGAAGTAATCAGTAATTAGTTACTGATTACTTTTTTCAAGTAACTTAACCAACACTGCGTGTCACTAGTAAAATAAAAAATAAATTAATAAATAAAATAAACAAGTAAAATAAGGGATTACTACTGGAAAAAAGTAATTAGATTACTGTTACTTCCCCATAAGCAGGCTGCGTTACTAAACCGTGATTTTGTTTGTGAGAGTGTCTCATGACAATGACGTACGTACATAACATGGAGTGCAAGAGAGAGTACGACCATGCAGCGATTAAAGCGTGGAAGTACTGACATTACTTTGAGTTTGATTCCATAAAAAGTAACGAAAACATTAGCATCCACTGTACACTCTGTGTGGGAAGAAAACCTCTTTCTACAGCAAAAAATTAAACTTCAAATCTGAGCAAGCACCAAGCACACTGCTACGGGAATATGGAATTCCCAGAGAAACCCCCGGATCCCCCCACTGAAATGACCACTGCGGCACCGGGCAAACCTCCGCCTGCTAAACAGGTGACAATAGATTGAGGAGTGACAGGACTTAGTGTCACTGAATCTTTCATTTTATTTATTTTTTGCTGTGTTTTACTTGCATCTATTGTGAGTGAGTGTGAACACAAAACGTTATTTCATTTTATATGCTAGAATATGCAGAAAACAGGTTTAAATGTTAAACAAGCTTCTTCAGTAAAGTACCAGAATTACTTTCTTGGAGAAGTAATCAGTAATTAGTAACTTCTTACCATTTTTAAGTAACTTGACCAACACTGATACTGACAACTTATCAGCCTTATTGTCATCATTTCAAAGGTAAATCAGATGGAGAGAGAACGTTGGTCTATAGTTAAATTAGGAGAGGAAAAGGTCACATCCTGAGCTGAGACTGTGACTTACTCATGCTTTAGCTGTCAAATGTTTCTGTTTTTGTAACCTAGGCTGGAACCTTTCCCAGTGCTGGGTGACAGGCGGGGTTCACTCTGGACCATATTTCACAAAAAAAAAAAAAAAACATAAAGAGACAGACATTAACACTTATGGGCAATTTAGTCACCAGTTCATTTAACATGGACTGTGGGAAGAAGCTGAAGTACCAGGAGAGGACATTTAAAGAAAAATACACAGAAAGGCACCAGCTGCCCATCAAATTTGACCCTAGAAACTTCTGGCTGGGACATTAAGCATTAAGGAAACACAGAGGGATACACCTTATTCATTCAGCACTCGTGTTGGAATGGTAACATTAGCTGTAAGAGCTCTTTGTATCAGGATTTGACCTGAAAAGGTTGGATTGCTGCATCCACAGCTTTTGCCTATTCAACACAAGTTTAGATGCTAAATTAAACCACATCAACATGCTGGTCAAACCGCACACAGAGGGACAGGGAAAGAACCATGATGAGGACAAAATGTCGAGCCAAAGGCAGTGCAGAGTTAGAGCCAGTCTAGTATCACATGGAAGCTGCTCTCTTCTCCATGTTTTGCCTTTGATCTGGAAACAGTTCATGGCCCAACCAACAATTCAAGCAATGCTTAAAGAAGCAAAGGAAATTCAAATATCAAAGTTCCTCTGGTTGTTGACAAACAAAAGAACAGAGTTTCTTACCTGAGCTCCGCAGCCACTGCAAAAACTTTTGCTTGTGACTGTATTATTAAAATTTAAAACATGCAGTTCAAGAATGAACACTGACCATTTTGTCATGGCCTCAAGAGATACTTACAATCTATTTCTTAGCAGGAAAAATGATTTGATTTGTTAAACCCGTCGAATTGTCGCAGATTCATTTCCTGGGGTCTGAAAAGGTTATGTCGCTTCTCAGCAAATGTGTAGGTAAACAAGAACACAGTCAAAACAACACTTTATCCTCCATCCTACAGTACTTTGGATAGACTTTCTCCAACCTGAAAGACAGGGGGTATAATTATTTGGACAATCTTCCTGATAATAACAGTGTGTTTGCTCCTGGGTACAGACTGAGCCGCTCTCAGGCATCCTGTCCTTCCTCGCAATTCCCACAAACCTCTGTTTATGTCCACATCCAACCTGTTTTTCTGTGAGACGTAAATTACCAGCTGCCACGTGTAATGTATGGCAATTTGCTCCCACATTATCGTGGGCCACCACAAGGTCAGAAGCACTTCCTGTGGTGCAGCTTACTAACTATTCTTAAAGAGCTCCTGTCACACTCGGACCACTTCTAGTTATTGTTATGATTAAAAGAAACACTGAAATGTTTTTGACCAAATGGCCTGAAAGATGAATTAACGGAGGTGTAACAGACCTTTAAAAGTAATGATATACATTTGTAGTTAACTGTATAATAAGAATAATGCCATTTACTGTATGTGAGCGGAGTGAGTTTGGAGCCGGTGAAAAAGGGTTGGAGACAAAGGAATGAGAGAGGTTAAAAGGGGAATGAAGGGTTAATTAGAATTTGAACTAAGGATCAAAAAGAGACTGATGATGACTGCAGACTAGGTTTAAGCAGTTATAAACAGTCAGCAGCTGGTTTTTGGACTATCAGTGACCAGCAGGAAAATCTTAACACACTCTCCAACACTGCTGTAAAGTAATTCACCATCATGGACAAATATTTTCAAATTTACAGACTCATAATGGATGTAGACTCAAGATGTGTGGAGTATAAAAGATAGACATAATCATCTTAATATCACATGTTGATTGATTGATTGATGTTGAAGTCATGGTTTGAAGCTTCAAGCTGAGAATTTTTCATTGTTACCATCTTGGTGTTTTGAAACCAGATTTGATGAGAAAGACGGTTCTTATTGAGAAAGCACATGCTGATTGGTTAACAACTCACCAATAAAATTGTTACCCAATGAACATACCTTGAATAACTGACCTCTATGAAACATAGTATGAACAAAATTTAGAAAATGGACCTGATGTTTTATTTAGTATAACCTAGAAAGAGCTGATATACTCACTAGGAAAGTGTTTACTAAGGTCAAGTCAGGTAGCCTTTACACAAAGACCATCGCACATGATTCCCTTCACTTTTCAGAAATGGAAGCTATCTCCTATCTCAAAGCTATCTCTTATACTGTCTGTAGTTACTCCACAAGACTGGATACTCAGCTCTCCTTTCGGTGGAGGACTCAGCTTAGCTGGTTCTGTTCTGGTTATATGTCTATAAAAGAAATTTTAGAAGAATAATAAATTAGCCATAGGTTGCCTTAAATTGCACTATATGAGTTACCCATACAGAGTGATAACTCTGGGTTTAAATGATCTATTAATGATAAAGAGGCTAATAGGGACTGCTGATGCTTGTAGAGATCTTATATATCATAATTTTAAATGTGCAGCTTTAGCATCCTGAATGAAACGGGGTGAAAACAAACTTCTCTTCTTGATATTCATTTGTTGCTTTTTTAACACCTACCACAGAAAGACCCAGAGGCTCACTTGGATTTCCCAGGCCAGTCATAATCACCCCATTATCAGAAACAAGGTAAGCCTGATAGCATTAGCTCAGCTTTGCCTTATAAGTGTTTAAGTGTGAACACAAACCCCATTCCTGCTCTCTCAGTTTGCTGACAGGCTGGAATGAGAGTTCTTTTGAAGTGGAGTTAGCTCGTCTCGTGACCTGTCAGGAATGGGGTTTGGTCCAACCGGAGGAAGAAAGACGGGAGATCCTGTTTGATGGGCCCGCCATAAGGGCCAAAACTGGAACCCTTGTTGTTTGTGTTTGTCAGTTTTCAATTCCCCACCCAGGGAGAAGGAACCCTCTGGGCACGGTCAGGTTTCACAGACAGAATTTAAACACTTCTGCCGGGTAGACGAGGCGCTCTTGCCTCAGTAGTGGCCAATTAGGATCAAGTGTCAGTGCGCTGACATGTGAAGGATGGAATGTGCGAGTGTTTGGTCAAACAAGGTTCGGGAAGCAGAGTCAGTGGTGACAGCCTTTGTCACAGACGTGGAGGAAGGATTTAAAACACATGGCCACTTTGCCGCCAGACAGAAACCTTCACTCTTGCTGCGGCTGATTGGATCATGCAGAAAGCCAGGCTTGCGCTGTTTCTCCATTTTTTTCTGCCATAATTGTCATTTTATGCTTTTTCTTCCACCTGTTCCTGTTGATTGAGTCCATAGACAGAGTTATGAGTGCTACTTGTAGCGTTTCACTTGGTCTATTTTGGACAACGTTTCTGCTTATCTTTGACACAAGTAATTTACGTCACATCGACCTTGAGCAAATATAGCTGAACAAGTCTTCACCAGCAGGGTTCAGTACGCTCCTCAGGTTCTATACGCTGTAAAGGCCAGCTTTCTGACTAATGGATATTCAAGCTTCTGAGAGATAAAACTCAACACAGCAAGATCACACTTAAATAAGGATTTGTGAAAGTTAGATTCAACTTAATCTACAAATATGGTACCGTTTCATTAAGTAGTAACATTATCCATGAAAAGAAAAAGGCTGCTACAAGTTCTGCAGGGAAACCTGTGGCTTAAAAGTCATTTATTCCAAGCTTTTTGATGTAAACATATTTCATTTCTTTGCCATGTGATGTGTATGAAGAAGGAAAGAGGAAAGAAGGTTGGATGGAAATGCCCCTTGGCAGCCAGTTAAACCGTGAATGCTAAGATTACAACATGTACTTCAGTACCAACTGTACTGTTCCATGACTGAAAAGCACTGTGTAATGTACTCGTCCATGATTATTACCTGGCATCAAACATGAACTCTGAATGATAAAGTAGAGGTGCTAATCCCACCTACACTCGACAGTATTGCGTTTGATAGAAAAAGAAAAAACACTTCTGGGTAGTAGAAATAGAAAATCTATGAATCTGATGATTCATAGATTATGGCCAAAGTTTCACATAACAAGGTCAATGCATTTGCAAGTATCCCTGTGAGCCAAAAGCTCGGGCCTTTTTTTTCTACTCTTGGATCTGTGTGATGTCATGGTTGATCTGATATCCTCGTATTAGTGTTGTTCCCAGATCATCATACTAAATGTTGTTAAATAAATGCACGAATGGCTTGGCGCGCAAAGGAATAACGTCACAACAATGTGATTGGTCACTTGCAATGTTGAACCTGGAACAACATTTTCATGATGGTCTGGGAACAACACCAACACAAGGATATCAGATCATCCGTGATGTCATAGAGAGGGGACATCCCTAATATGGTTATCTCAGGCACGCACACGCTGTTAATAGGTTTGGCCACTCAGAAGAAAGCTGGGGTAACATTATATGCAGTCCAAGACAAAGGATGAGTACTTAAAACAGAATAATGATAAGCTCCTCTTGTACAGTCTGATATAAATATGGACATGACATGGTCACCAGTGGCCCCCAGCTTCATCTGTCTTCCTCTATACTTTTATCTTCTCATCCTCTTTTACCTTCCCTCTCTGTTTTGCGTGAATGAGCAGGTCTTGCTGGCTCTGTGAGGTCCTCTTGGAAGTCTGTCCTCCATCCATAAAAGGCCAGCTGTCTGACTGGCATATCTGCTTCCCATCAGCTCATCACCCAGCTTTATTATTTATTCATCCACTCCTAGCCAGATCATCACAGCTTCTCAAAGGGATCCCCTTATGTGTGTCAGCTTGAATCCTGTCCAACACTGTTCCAAGTTACCTGGGAAAATCCTCTGCAATCAAAACTCATCCTGAGGAAAGGATCTCAGCTTGCCTGTCCACTCTCCATGCTGAAGGAAATTTCTCTACATGTACACTAACCTCGGCCACTCACCTGGTGCCCAGCTACATCAGGAGCCCATTCCCTTGGTTAATATATCAGATAAACTTGCCTGTGTGCCTCCATTAGTTCGGATATGATAGTGAAAATGAGCAGGTCCACTTTAGACTCATGTGTAAGTGCAGTGCACTTCCTATTCTGCATACTTTTACTTATAATCAGTCTGTATGGGGTTTTTTGTATGTTTAACCATGGAGAATTTAGAGTGTAATTAAGTCATCAAGCTTTATTTAAAGACATCCCAGGATCCAATAACCAAAACAGATAATGAAATGCCACTTGCTGCATTTATTTACATTGGAGAGGTCATTCCAAGCTCATATAGTGTCAACATTTCTGCTACTGAGGGAGGAGAGAGTTGAGTCAATCCTCACTCATTCAGGAGGAGCTCAGAGTAGAGCTGATGCTCCTGCACTCCAAAAGCAGCTGGTTGAGGTGATCAGCAACCATCAATAAATGTCACGGACACCTCCTAGGCAACATGCTTTGGGCATTTCCAACTACGAGGAGACCCTAAACATGCTGGATAAATGTGTTTCTGAATGCTGCAGGTCTGCCTCACAGGCATGCAAACAACCTACAGGATGCGGATTTGTACAAGCATGCTCATTCAGCGCATATTAATCTCGTGATTTGTATGGTGTTAATGGCAGCATTTCATTATGTGTGGAACATCCTGCCGATGCTCTCGCTGGCCTCTCCTCCTTTGTCCTGGCATGTTTTTCCTCTGTGCTCACACTGGGTGCTGTATCTTTTAATGAGATCAGACTTCATTAAAGAGGGCCCCCTCAGAACCTTCCCCAGGTCTTTCAGCGCCAACGCTTCAATTAGCTCGAGCGGTGAAAGATGGCAGGCAGGGGTTACAAGAGGTGGAAGAATGACAGGAGAAGGAGCAAAGAGAAGGGAGGAGGTGATCCCAGTGAGTTATGAAGAGCATGATTTGAACGAGTCTGTGTCTGTGCAGTTAGTGTACACAGACATTTACAGCATAGAGCTCTGAGTGATCCTGCAGAGGTTTTCCTCTCTTTTGGCACATGAATAAATGCTGTTTCTGAAAGGTTGTCATGGTAACAGCATGAGGAAAAAACGCCTGCCATGTCACTATGGTGATGGATTCCATGAAACCTCTTCCATGTTAAGTGCAAGCACATATGAGTAGAGGTATAATAATATCAAGACTGTGTATACAAGATGTTTGCGGCCGCTGTGAGGTTACTCGTGGTTTGTGATCTTCAGTGTTGAAGCATCAGTGTGGCCATGTTCATTACTTAATCACCGCTTGTTTCTGTTGTAGGGAACCTAGTTTTATTTGGCTGGTGTGGAACAAACACCACATAAAGAAAAGCAAACAAATGCAGAAACCATCAAGAAAGCTAGATGTTTCATTGCTTTCATTGCTTTTCATTGCATGGCCCTCAGCCCGAGTGTGTCATCTGTCAGGAGAAGTTGGCTAATGCTAGCATGGTGCCAGCTGAAGACGACCTTGGAAACCAAACATTCCTCCTGAGAGACACTTGGGCTGCTCTAAAAGCCCACTGGAGCTGAACCAGAAGCAGCAGGGCAGTTTGTTGAACTGTGTGAAAGTGTCTCAGCTGCACTTTCTCATACCTTGCAATGACAAGCACGTGAAAAAAAGTTCCAGGAGGTGACTGGGACTAGCTAAAATGTCTCCAAAAGACATTTTTTAAACACAGCTGGTCTCGATGCACTCATAATTTGCATAGTGTTTATTCTGCACTATCTGTACACTCGCCTTGTTGACGAAAAAACATTTCTAGGTGTCTGTTCATACAATTAAATAAAGAATTGACACTAAGTCAGGCTGAAAAGAAATTACTTAAACAAAAAACACAGATAAGTACAGATTTTTCTATACAATCAGTTATGCCTCTCTCCCCATTCAGTTTTACAGTGTCTGCTCAAAATAACTGACCAGAGATGTTACCAAGATGGCTGCCAAGACTTCCTGCAGTAAGGATTTTGCTAAAGCTTAACAATCACAAGGACAGTATACTAGAATTTCACTCCCCAAAACTGGAACTCAGACTTCTGTTAGTACATTAACCGCACAGTAGCCATGTTATTGGTAAAAATGCTCTAAAAGGTTCCAACAGCACAAATAGGGTCCAGAAGTCAACTTTAGGGACACCAGCTGGCTGAGGAAAACCTACATGACAGCTAGCAGCTGCAGCTGTCTTGTGCCACCATTTAACTGTCAGTCAAAAAGGGACACGCCCCTCATAAAGCAAACTTTAAGTCTTAATTAGTGCTGTCAGTGTTAATCTCGTTAAAATGACATTAACGCCATAACCGCATTAACGCTAGCGAGTTAGCATGGATCGCCCCGTGCATGGGGCTGCACAGCGCTAACGCATAAACAAGCTAACAGCGCTAACGCGTTGACATTGTGCATCCTCACGCACGGGGTGATCCATGCTAACTCGCTAGCGGAGATTTGCGCCGTGAATGCGGTTATGGCGTTAACGTCATTTTAACAAAATTAATTCTGACAGCACTAGTCTTAATACAATTTAAACAGGTGATTTATAAAAAACATTCATCCCTGTATAGTTTTTATGAAGGGGATAATTAG
The DNA here is from genome assembly GCF_000239375.1 of Pundamilia nyererei. Taxonomy (NCBI): domain Eukaryota; kingdom Metazoa; phylum Chordata; class Actinopteri; order Cichliformes; family Cichlidae; genus Pundamilia; species Pundamilia nyererei. Next base: position 1,300,845 of record NW_005187564.1, read on the forward strand.
TTAAAGAGATCAAAACTGTTTTTTGTTTCAGGTTATAAATGTGCTTATTTCTGTTGTACATTGCTTTTGCTGGAACCTCTAGTGGGCATTAGGGGTACTATCAGTTTTGGCACTTCATTACCTTACCCACAAAACGTAGATTTTTGTCAAAAGGACAGATATATGAATTATTAAAATTCAGGAAATGTTGGGTGCACAGTTGTAATGTACAAATGGATCATTCAGGCCTTGAAGTGAGAGAAAGTCTTCCTAAGAGCGGTGTGGTGAATCTGAGAGCTGTGGTTTTCAGTGTAGGACAACAAAGATGCTCAAGGTGCTGCATTTCATGTCAGATCCAAACCAAAGAGCCTGGGAGAGGCAAAAAAGCATGTCGTGTCCGTGTTGCTCGTTTGAGAGAGGCGAGCCAGGCAGTACTGATTTTGGCCTTGGGGAAATTGTCCAGACACTGTCAGAACAGGGCCGTCCATTTGAAGCTCTGCTGTTTGGACAAAAGTGTGTTCCATTTTTTAATCCTCTTAATCTTTTCAAAGCTGTGGCTTTCTAAAATGACTTGGCAGGTTTTCCTTATTACAGGAGGGCCTGCTTCAACATGACTTTGCCAGTTAAAGCAAAACGCTCAGAAATACACAGGGTGAGAGATTGTGTGTGCTGCCAACAGAGTGATGCTGGTATTACAGTAATATGTTTGCAAACCCTGTTATCTCACACTGAAGATAATCTGTTTTAACGCATAATCTGATCAGAAATAGATATTAAACAGACCACAAACGTCAACCCAGTGGACATCATATGGGCATTTAATTTTGTTCTCTATCTACAAATTCTCAGCCAAATCTGTCTCCATCGAATTACATTTATATCCAACCAATTACCATTGAGTAATGCTAACTGATCACTTTATTGGGAACACTGTAAGACTGGCTATGGCCTCTGTTTGCTGATGAGAGACCTGTAATGCCTGCCTTTCAAGGCACGCTAGTATCATGATAGTTATCTTAAGGCACCTGGGACCTGGAACCACTGCAACCATTGTGAAAATGACCAGGTGAAAGTAAGTTGAATGACTTTAAGGAGGAGAAAACATTATCTGATGCCGTTGGACTGATTTTTATGTAATGAAAATTTAGCTTGGACTTTTTAACACACAATGGTTTTAGTCCCCTATCACCCTGAACCAGATAAGTATTTAAGAAAATGGATGTACTTTCACACCCTCAACATTATAACATCCACCAGCTTACCATCAACCCATCTTTCCCTGACTCTGTGTATTCAAGCACCACCTTAAAATACTTGGAGTAGCATATAACCAGCACCAATCAGGGTTAAACAGAATTCATGGTACCATGTCTGCATTATATACTGTTATTATTGTTAACTAAAAATAAACTTAAAAGCTAAAAATAGATACTTAACTAAAAACTACACTAGACAATTTTGTAATCTAAAATCAAAAGTAAACTCTGGAAACTGAAACTAAACTAAATGAAAAACCAAAAATCAACGTGAAATAAAAATAATAACTAATGAGAAAATACAAAGCTAGAACAACTCTGGTCTGCACAGGTCTTTGGCTACACAAAGTGACAGATTTTGTGTATGCAACCAGTACAAATACCGATTAGTTCAAAAGCTAGCAACGGGAGCAGCAACGGAGTTCATAACAAACAGGAAGCAACAATCTAAAAATAATAACAATTTAAAAGAAAAAAAGAACCCTTGAAGAACTTACAACTTCTGCAGAAGTTGTTGTTGTTCTGTATACTGTTTGACTTTAACCTATGATGCTCTTACAACATGTAAACGATGGTCTCCAAAGATCTGTGTAGAACCTACACAGCCATGCTGCTCCATTCAGGCACAGAAGGCAAGTTTTAGGTTTGTAGAGCATTAGTAGATTAGTAGAGCACATCTTCAGAAAGCAAAATATGTCTTTTTTTCATACATTTGTAAATTTCTGTTATTTTGTTAAAAGATTAAATCTTTAAAAAGGTTAGCTGCTAATGTAGCCCAAACCCTAACCCTAGATGAAGTGTTGGATGTTGAGATTAATGAAGGTTGATTGTTGTGGCTCTAAAATTATTTTTTAATACATTAAATGAGCTTACTTTTGACCTGTTTAAAGTTTGAGGAGATATATTTTCAACTATGCCATTTATTGTTGACTTTAAAGAAATTTGAAGTGAATGACCACATGCAGTCTGACTACAGGAGCTGTCCGTTCAGCACCGCAGCACAACACAAAGAGCTGCAGCCTCCTGCCTCTCCGACACTTTATCTGTTTCCCTCAGCGTCCTTCAGCTTCAATATGTACTTTTTCCTGCCTGTTAATGACTTGTAGCAGCTCCAGTCCAGTGTGATATGATTGAAGCAGACAATTAACTACATAATAAGTCAGGGTTTTAAAATATGTTTACAGCACCCCTGTTGGTAATCTCCAAAAGGCTTAGTAAATACCCCACTAAGTTGCTGCATAATGGCTTTTTAAGCTGTCTTTATTGTATAGAAGCACCAGCACTCTGTCATTATGAACTATTTTACTGCTCTGCTGTTTTCTTCCAACATTCAGCGTCATGCCTGCTCAACTTGAGGGGGGATTTTGTCCCTATAGAATCACTTTCCTGCTACTCTGCTTGGACAATACAAACCACTCTCTCTGGACATCACGTCACTTGCAGTTGTATGAAGTGATGCCTCCAAACAAGCCATTTAAATCACGATTAAAAGCAGGATCTTAGACTGAGGACTGGTCATAAATAGCTCCACAAGGAGCACATTTTATGTCTAATGTAAAGGTTTTTTTTATTTGTTTTTTCCCATTAACAGTATTCTTATGGTACGAATCACTAAACAAACATCCCAAGTAAAATTTCCAAGAGAGAGCAGAGAAGAGATGAACACGGGACTTGCCTTAACTTCGAGAAATTTCAGGCTGTGGTGCTGCATGGTCCATATAAGGTACAAAGTTACGCTGACATGAACCAACATTCAGGTGTTGCTTCAGCTGGCCATGCACCAGATTTCTGTAAGCTGGTATACTGTGCCTCTGCCTCTTTTTTGCCTTTTTTCTGAAATATCAATACAGAAGCTCAGAGATTATACCGAGGGAGATGCTGCAACAACGTGAAAGGAAGAAATTTTCTGAAAAAACAACAACTTTGAAATAAACATTCAGCAGTGTCTTTGCTTCCAGTTTTGACTTCTTCTCTTCCTATATCAGCGCTAATGTGAGGGACTGTCTGAGTGGCTGCTTTCATTTCAAGTGTCTAAGATCACCATGATACGGATGAATCTGCACAGACTCAATGATGCCCTTTGTTTGCAGTTACCGTGTATCTGGTCAGATCACAATTTACAGACAGCAACCTGAAAACAGTGGCAGGGCTGGAAGCTGTCTGGTCATTCCCAGGAAGAGGACCGTGAACCTGAGATCAGCCAATTTTAAATCAGGTAGGCTTTAGACGTTTATAGACCTGCTCTCAGAACTTGAATAAAACTCCTGCTAAACTGGCGCGACCCTACAGGTTCTATTTTGAAAGTGAATATCCATCTGTGCTAAAATGTTTTCCAGGTTCTTCCATGACCACATGAACCTTGATTTTTGTTTGAGGGAGAACTCAACCGAACCCAAATTTTTTCCTAAATTAAACAGAGCTGACTTGGAAGGCAGTCCTGAACAAAAACACCTTTTCTCTCTTTCTATTTTCAGTCACACTGCCAGATGGCCTTCTATATTTTCTGTCTGTACTCTTTTGAAAAGCTCCTGGCCGAGTCTCAGCACTCAAAGCACATTCCAAACATCACCGAGTCCAATTTATGCTTGAGGAGAAGATTCCTACTATTGCACGTGTGGAGTTCATCCTTGCATTTCTCCAACTGGTCTCTATCAAATATTAATATTTCTGTGAGTGCAGAGTAAATGTGGATTATAAAAAGAAAGGGCAACGGGACTTAGGAAATGTGCTCGAGACGAGAGCTCGGAGAAATGCACACACTAATCGAAAGACCTCCAGGTCAACGCAAATATCTCGGAGAAAATGAGAATTTCATTTCAGGGCATTTTTATGAAGCCCTGCTCACTCAAACTATAAAAAGATCTACCTCAAAGCATCATGGGAAACTCACAGTAAGCAATACAGCTGGTTCCAGGTTGGGGTGGAGGCGTTTTTGAGTGAAAGTCAAAACCAAACTTCACTCTGTCTCCTTCTTTATTGGTTTCTTGTTGCCATTACTATTTCATTGTCAGTGATGGGAAGTTCAAGGTGGTCAGTCAACACAGCAAATGGCCAGGAATTTGGACTGAAAGTGCAGTCACATTCATGAAGCAACCTTCATAAAACTTTAAGCATTCCTTACAGAGTTTGGAACTGAATATGAGTAAAAACTGAGTAAATGCACGGCCATCAGTCCGACATCACCTGAGATAAATATAACCCCTGAAATAAGGACGAGCAGTGATGGATGATGACATTCCAGGAAGTTTTACTCTGTCTATTGAAACTCTAATGTTTGAAACTGTTACTATAAAAACATTCAAATCGGATTTGCATTACTCATTCACAGTAACAGCCAACCTGATTGCTCTCACCTTGGGTCGTGCTGTTCATTTGTCCGTTTTGTGCAGCCGGTGATAAGCTCAACCCGCTCATTTTAAAAAAAGAAAAAAACAGCTTGAGCTGTTTACATCTGGCTATCTATGAGGCAGGTGTGCACGGACTCTTTGACTTTGTAAGCTATCCTCAAACACAGAGGGGATTACCTCTACTCTATTCCTCTATTCTTCCAGTGCCAAAGGTGCATCCCGCCGAGGGGGGGATGGGGGGATATATTTTACACAGGTTCACCATTGCAGGATGGACAGATAAGCAGTTGTGACCCGATCAGATATGGAAATGTTGGACATGTGCTGACACTGTAGCTGACAAGAGAGGCAGGTCTGTGACTGACAGGAAGAGACAAGTAGAGGGAGAAAATAGAAAACAAATGGTCTACAAATGGTTACTTAATCCTGAAACCTGAATTACAACGAACTGGACTTATTCTGCTCATTTCCAGCTCTAGATTTTTCATCTTAAACCCTACTACAGTAGCTTTCCATGATTCCCAGTTCAAAATCATCAGCTTTTCTATCAGATTTGATTCTATACATGCAGTTTTTATGTCCTGGTGATTACTGAAATTAAAGTTGATTTTGAAGCACCAGGACGCCACTACAGGCTCAACTTCCTGAGTTTCCTTCTAAAGAATGGCCCGCAGTGGCTACGTAATAGTTATAGTAATAGCTGCCCAAATTGCTGGCTGCAGACATTACCAAGACAACTGGTGAATTAAAAAAAAGAGACAGAGTCAGAACTGAACAGAATTGTACTTAATCAGATAAAATTGTGTAGATAAGAGTGGGTAACGTCTGCTCATTTCTGGTGCCTTCATTCTTGGACTTTATAATAGCTTTGCATGATGCGCAACTCAAAATCATCCTTCTTTATCTCATACTAGACCTTGATGCAGCGCCTTTCTCAGTCTGAAACAAGCCGCTGTAGCTCCTCCCCCTCTTTTAATTGTCTCCATTGACCTGATGCAGAGCAGGGTGTGGTTGTGGTCACTGTTAGGTCAGGTCAGGTCAGGGTTAGCAGCCATCTGTCTTAGTTTAAACCAATGACAGGTTTAAACTAATAATGTTCTTTAGTATGAAGCACCAAATTCAACCATTATGGTTGCTGGAAAAGCAACCATAATGGCGCTTTAAAATCTGCTTACATGTTACAGAAAGAAGACTGCTAAACCCACAACGAGCAGCAACAGCACAGGTCAGCTGATAAAAGAGCACTTTTTAAAAAACACAAGTTTCTTGTCCACAAAGGAAAACCAGATCAAGAACGATGTAGCAGCTCATCTGGGTTACGATCCATGAACACCGATATGTTACCACTTGTAACACAAAGACATCAAATATGACCATGAGTTTGATGACAGTTTGGGGAAGACCCATCAGGTGATCATTTTGGGCATGATTGGTTAAATTCTGAACAATACTGTAGGATGAGTTGCGATCTTGTGAACTGTGGACATAAGAATGCCTCATCAGTCCTTCTGTCGGATGAGTTAAACATTTCCCTGGGGCTCATAACATAAATCTGACTCTGCACTAAAAGTTCCCACACCTACTAAATCCTACTGTAACATGTTAGCATAAGACTTTAGCTGTGAAAGTCCATGGTGTTGAAATATATTAAAACAACTTAATTTATCATTTATGTAATGAAGGCTCAGTGATTTGAGATCCTATGGTTTCTTACAGTTTAATAAGTCAAAAAAACAAATTACAGTGGCGATCACATTGTTTGGATCTTCACTGTTAACCAAGAAGCTGACAAACTGGGCTCTTTCACTCCTAAAACAGAGGCTAAAAACTTTGACAAATAAATAAATAAATTTCAGAAATATGAAATTTAAGAAAGCTAAGGTCAAGAGCAGCTTCTTCCACCTCAGAGCAATCTCCAGAGTTTTTTTTGTTTTGGTAAACAATGAGATATTGCAAGGATTATGTACCGCCTTATGTAAACGCTTGACTATGAATCAGTTTACTTTATTTCCCATGGTGCTTCCATCATGTAAATATCCCACATTTAGCCACACAGACTAATTTTCATCTACAGTCAATGCAAACAGCAAGAATTTATACACAGCACAGAGGCAAAAGCATATGTGCATAAATCAGAGTCAGAAGCATCCAAATGATGAAAAGATATAACCATAGAACAACATTAAACTTGCGCACAAACACAAGCAGTGAAATAAAGATTAGTAGTAAAACCAGACTTCATATTAAGACATGTTTGATTATCCTGTAACTTGTGGATCTGGAGAAAGCGTTAAAAAGATTTTCTGTGGGCATAATGCGCTGCTGAAGGGAAATAAATTGAAATAACTCATGCACAAGATGAAACTAATTAATAATGTTTAATTCCTGGAAGGTAGGTTCATGTTACTTGTAGAAGCTAAAGGACTCTAATCATGCATATAAAACTGCATTCTTTCTGCAAAGCAACATTTGAATAATAGGAAATAAAATGCCTATTTATGAATCTAAAAAGGTCTCAGAGAACTTTCGAGCCTTGAGAGAAACATGTGGTCTCCTGCAGGTGATCAATTACAAGGACGTGCAGTTTGCACTGTGTTTCAACAAACTCTGACTGTAAAGATGACGGATGAACTCTGACCTTTATTCACTGTATTCATTCAGCTCGGGTCCAAGGTTTACAGCAGCATGCTTTCGGAGGTTGAGATATGGCAGTTGGGAGTTTATAGCAACGTGTACATCCACGAATAAGCACTTGACACAGAGGAAGAGACAAACCAGGAGAAGAAGAAGAAAAAAAAGGCCCAGCCAGCGCACAGAGGGGCACCCGGAGGCATGAATCATCCCAGCTGACAAGGAGACAAAGGTCTGAAACATGTAATAACTCAACTCTAACTGTGAATCTGTCACCACAGTTTGAATGTTGAATTTTATACCAGGAACTATGTGAGGAGAGAGAGATATGCAACATTCACCCACTTAGATGAAGGGCACCTCTGTGGAAAGAGGGATGGGGAGATGCGGTCTCTGTGGGATGGAGGGGTATTTGTCAGCGATGACGTCCTGGTCAAAATAATTTCAAGCTGATGCAGCTGGAGGAGACATGAGGGTGAGAGAGAGAGAGAGAGAGAGAGAGAGAGAGAGAGAGAGAGAGAGAGAGAGAGAGAGAGAGAGAGAGAGAGAGAGAGAAACAGCAAGGGAGGAGAAAAACTGAGGAACAGGAAAAAAAATCAGGTGAGGAGAGCGATTCTTACCTCAGCTTGTAGCACGCCACGAGACTACGCTGCGGTGAAGGTTTCCCATTCTATTAACAGCATCAAAGACATTCTGTGCTCTGTGTGTGTGTGTGTGTGTGTGTGTGTGTGTGTGTGTGTGTGTGTGTGTGTGTGTGTGTGTGTGTGTGTGTGTTTTGCCTGCAAACACATCAGATTCAAACTGAATTCCCTCGTGGGCAAAATGAATCTCTGTGTGGATTTGTATAAGAGCACATGAACTCGTGGCTGTCCTTGCACATGTCAGCATGAACACTGCTCTGTTAAAATACAAACGTGTGCACAAGCGCACACACAGACACACACACACACAGCCCTTGTCAGAAAATAACCCGGAGGCCTGAATCAGTCAGGAAAGGCAGAGAATTCCCGATTCTGTCGCCTGATACAACACGCTGTGACCTTGAGAGCAGAGAGCAACACAGACGGCTCAGATGTTCAGGCCTTATCTCACATGAGGTTTCCTCAATCTCACTGATCCATCACCGCAAAGGATTTTGAAAGCTTTTGTGCCCAAGGAGGAGGGTCAAGGTATTTTCTTTACACCTTGAAGCAAGTGTGGGGTTGAATGAATGAAAGTAGGACTTTTATTTATTTATGTTTCATTTCAATAATGATTCTCCATCCACCTATTTTCTGCTTCATGCTCCTCTGTAGTCGCAGGAGATTGGGTAGCACAAGACACTACGTCCTGAGCTAGTTCCCCTGCTCCTGCGCGATATTCTAAGGGGGTTCCAAGGTCAGGTTGGATGTATACACCCTCTGGTGAGTTCTATGTCTGCCTTGGGGTCTTGTCCCAGTTGGATGTACCAGGAAAAAGGAAACTGGGGAGATGCAGATCAGATATCCAAACCACCTGAACTGACTCTCTTCTCATTGGAAATATGGAGGAAGTGGTGGATGAGTGCACTTCAGAGGTTCAAACCTCTTATACCTGGTTGAAATAAATTTCAGTTGCTTTCAGTGAGTATTTTAGTTTAGATCTGATATAAAATTATGAAGGAAACTAACACTGACCTATCAAAAGGCTCTGGAAACTTTATCATTTGACTCTACAAGAGTAGCTTTGCATGATTCACAATTCAAAACAATCCTTTATCTTTTTCTGGGCTGGGATGCCACCCCTCAGTTCATCCACTTTATGAAAAAAGAGCTCCACCTTCTTTTAGGTAAACATCTTCTGATAGGCTGACCAAGCAAAAAGTTCAAACAGTAGATCGTGGAGCGTCTCTGTGACATCCCTATTATTGCCTCAAAAACTCAGACACCCAAGAATATATAAAGCTGATAAACTGGGATTTTAGAGCTGAGAGGGATTACTCCTCTACACTGACATCTGAAACTCAGGCGAACGTCCACCAGTGGAACATGATAAAAGCAAGTTAAAGTAAAATAAAGCAGAATTTTAGTGAAAAATCGATTCCAACCTTAATATAAGCTGATTAATAGGTTTATTAATGTTGATAGCAACCAAATTTATTGTTCTGATTACTTCAGGATCCTGGATTCACTCACTACTCTGTGCTTTTTAGTAAGGCTGGAAAAATGCTTTATAAATGCCTGTTTGTTCCATTCCTTGTATTTGCTGAAGTCTAATTGAACAACTTTGATCGAGTGCAGGGCTTCGTAATCTGAAAAACAAATCCTCGAACTTCCTCTCTCTGCAGAGCATCATTTGTCTGTATTTTCTTACAGATTTCCTTGCAAACATGCTGCTCTGAGCTTTACTGGCATCTCAGAGTGACCTTGAGACAGAAGGAAAACGTGTCAGAGGTGCTTCAGCACAACCTAATTCTCTGTGTAAACAGCGGCAGATAAACAGCCCCGGGGGGATGCTCGGTGTCAATTCTGAGACTGCCTTTTTCTCTCAGCCTTTTTCCCTCCTCCCCATCACTCCGTCTGTCTTTCATGCCCCCCTTTCTGTCTCTCTTTCTCTCTGACAGTGATATCATTGTTTGAACCCCCGTGACAGTGACTGATATCGGAGAAGGTGAAAATGTTAAACAGATGTACCTCCTGACCTTTTCCTTTTCTGCACAACTGGTGTCTATTTGTTTTGCTGGGACTGATATCGATGCTTTGAAATTTTTTGAGGTTGAGAAAAATCCATCGGTGTTAAAGAGAAACGGGGCGAGGACATTTATTCAAAAAACAAATCTCATATAGTAACACTTCTACCTGTGATTATCCTTATAAGAAATGTCTGCAGCTGAGAACTGGAGTCATACGTGGAGGATATTTATGATGCTCCTCCTGTGACTGAGGGGGAAAGATGCCGCGGTGCTGACAGACAGAATGAAATTATTAAATGCAGCCTGAGCTCAGGAGGCCTTTGGCTGAACAGCACACATCTATCACAAACAGTAATCGCTGGACAAGTATCATTTACAATAAAATAAATTGCCTTCACTCCGATCTTGGCAGGCCCCGGTTTAGATTTGGTTTAGTGGTTATGGAACTTAAATCGCTTATGACAGCAGAAGTGCCACCGCTGGCATGTTTCCCTGCATACAGAGAGGTGGCTGAAGCAGGGGCATCGTTTGTGTGTCTGCATGCATGTGGATGAGTCATGTATAGTGTATTTGCCTGTTAAAAGTCCATTTTCTTTGTAGAAGCTGTAAGTCACTGCTCTGCTCATGGATCCCACCCCCTCCGCCTGCTCTTTTATGAGTCGTGGACCATCAGCAGCAGATCTGAAGCCGCTCTGAAGAGAAACGCCCATTCAAATGCCTGAATAGCTGACAGCGCTATCGTGGCTCTCTGAGTGATGAATATGAACTTTCTGAACCCATCCTGCCTCAACAATCTTTGTGGATCCTGCTTTTCACACCAGACGTATTTTTAAAAGCGCCTAAAAACAGAGTGATATTTTTCAGATCTGCTGTGTTCAGGCCCAACGACTCAAAAAAAGATCAAATATCAGACTTCACACAGCTTTGTGCAATTTTGGTCCTTTGAAGAAACCTTCGGACTGACCTATGCATATTTTTCCATTAAAATGTGATCACATCTCCACAGTTTCTCTGACTAAATGATCATGTTTGTTTTTGAACTCTGAAACAACCAAGCAGCAACATCCAGGACTATTAGTGCCAAAAGCTGTGAGTCCAGCAGTGAGTCAGTCTGCATAGATTCCCAACTTTACAGCAGGAAAAAAAACATGTTTACATGCACAAAACAAACAAACAAACAAAGAAAAACCTGATTTGGTCTCTATAGCTAATTTCATAATATTAAACTTTAGGGGTGTGGCCTAATTGACTAACAGGTGGATGGTGACACAAGTGGCTGTAACTGCTAGCTGGCTGCTAGGCTTCACCTCAGCTAACAGGAATCCCTAAACTTGACTTCTGGGAACATGATTGTGCTGTTAGAGCAATTTTCTGAACACGTGGTCCTCGAAGTCCGAGCTCCAGTTTTGGAGAGTAAAATTAAATGATTTTATTTGAATGCATTGATGTGTGTAATATTTCCGGACGAGCCCCCCAAACTGCCGGGGGTATCTGGATGACATAGTCGTGTATTCCAGTGAATGGGCAGAGCATCTTGCTACTTTGTCAGCTGTGTTTGAACGCCTCTCAGCTGCCTTGCTGACTTTGAACCTTGCCAAGTGTGAGTTTGGTAAAAGCACCATTCTCTATCTAGGCCAACAAGTTGGTGGAGGAAAGGTATGCCCAGTGGATGCAAAGATCCATGCCATTTCAACCTTTCCAGTTCCATCTACAAGAAGGGAGCTACGTCGTTTTTATGGAATGGCTGGATATTACCGCCGGTTCTGTAAGAACTTCTCAACAGTAGCTGCCCCATTGACTGCCTTGACCAGTCCATCAGTTCCATTTTCCTGGTCTGATGAATGCCAACATGCCTTTGAGAATCTTAAAGGATTGCTTTCATGTTCACCTGTTCTCTCCGCCCCAGACTTCGGCCGACCATTCAAGTTGGAGGTCGATGCTAGCGCCGTTGGGGTAGGTGCTGTCCTTCTACAGGAAGATCAGGATGGACTCGATCACCCTGTGTGCTACTTCTCAAAGAAGTTCACTCTTCCTCAGAGAAGGTATTCAACAATCGAACAAGAAACTCTTGCCGTTCTGCTGGCTCTGCAACATTTTGAGGTTTATCTTGGATTAAGTGTAGAACCCATAAAAGTCTTTACAGACCACAATCCGCTTGTTTTCCTTTCGAGGATGTACAATAACAATCGTCGGCTTATGAGGTGGTCTTTAATCACCTCATAAGCTACATCATACATTTGTAGATGTAGCTTGGTAGCCCACCTGTTTGGCCTTAGCTTAGCCTCTTCACAAATATAGTCACTCTAAAAAAAAAAAAACCCAAAACTAAGATGGTGATGGAATTAAGATGAGATCATCTGATAAATATTGATAAATACAATCAAAGATTTGGCATCTCTACACTTCAGGTGGAGGGTGTATGAAAAACCCCTGGTTGAGCTCTGGTCCAGTTAACTGTGACTTCTTGTTTTGGTTTTATGGACATTTAGCCAAATCTTCTCATGTTTCTATATATTGAGGAGAAGCATGGTACAAAGTCATTATGTAAGAAATAGTATTTTATGGGTTTTTTATGGGGGTTTTTTCATGACTTTATCATTAGTAGGATGAACCACCATTGTACTAGACCAGGGGTGTCAAACTCAAATACACAGTGGGCCAAAATTCAAAACTGGAACAAAGTCGTGGGCTAACGTTAATATTTATTGAAAAAAAAAAATCTTCCTCCAGATATAAGAATGAATCTTTTCTTATAGACTCAAACAAGTTTTGCTGAAAAACTGAATATGGAACAAGCAAAGCTTAATACTAAACAATATATATATTAGCTGTATAATACCAGTAGGCCAGCTCTAATAGTAATTTGGTATGGCTTCGCGGGCCAAATGTAATTAGGCTGCGGGCCAAATTTGGCCCGCGGGCCAGAGTTTGACACCCATGTACTAGACATACAGTCCAAGCACACAGTCCGCCTGTGTCTGCAGGACGTGTGTCTCGAGCGGATAAAGTTGAGGGTTATTGCTGTTGTTGTGGAGTTACATTTCAAATTGCTTCTTTGTTCTGTTTTTTTCCGCTGCAGTGGAGGGGGGGAGGCAGTGGAGGTGAAAGTGAGGCTGCGGAGACGTTTAGGTGATGGAAGAGTTGGTTCTTTTTGTTGTTTTTCCTTCCCCCGCTCTTTCCTCTGTCTGCAGTATCGCTTCAGATCTCAGTAGGGGATGCCAAAAAGGCAATCTTTTCCTTCCCGCCTCTGAAAAGCAATTCGGATATTACAGTGCTACTTCATGTTGTATATCTGTATGTGCAGCTGTGAAAGTTCACATCAAAATTTCACAGGTATTTTTGACATTTCTACAGAGTGCAGCACTATAATATGTTTCTAAATGACTAACCACCCTGATAAGTCAAAAAAATAAACTTGGAAGGTTCATTGAGCCAAAACTCTTGTGAGAATTTAACTTTTTCATTACACCTGATTTATTTATCACACCACAGAGAGCTCCTTAATATAACGAGCATTGTTCAGATCATTCATTCAGATTCTAGTCATTATAATTTGCCTGCAGGAAATCTGAATATAAATTTCGAAAAATCAAAAGCCAGAAGTTCCTAATTTTTCTTCTTTGTGTGTGCAAAGTACCATCACCATTCCCCGCCCGTCTGCGGGCTGAATTATTAAACTCACTGAGACAACAGTCTTTGGGCTGAGCTCAGTGTGTGCACCATCAAATCTGGATGAGAATTAAATAAACTTAAACCAACGAATATCTAAACTAGTGGTGTCAAACACAGGGGACTTGGAAGGTTGGGTGGGTGGGGTGAAACCACACCGGATAGCTATAGAAAATGTGAACACTGCATGGCCTGGTGTACTCCCCCAAAATAACTAATAAATAACAAACACACCTAAATTTCTGTTGGAGATACAACATTCTTTTCCTGACATTAATGGAACATGTGTTTAAGGCAACTTCTTATTGGTTGCCATTTATAAACAACAGGCGATTGAAATTTTGTGCCAAAGTCCAGAAGTGTGTACCTAAGGCCATGTCCACATTAATATGTTTTCGTTTGAAAATGCATCTTTTTTTCTCCATTTTGGCCTTCTGTCCACACTGAGATGGAAAACTGAGCTTTTTGAAAAAACTCTCTGTGGTGGGGCGTGGTCTGCGGTGCAATGGGGCATTGTACAGCAGTTTTGTTTGCTTTCAGTTTTGACAGCCCTATTAAAGATTAATATCATTTTGTACATGATCCAGATAAAACTCGGCACTTTTCTTCGACATTTTGCCGCAATGTTTCAAAGAGCCGGAAAGTAAAGGAATGGCAGACGGAAATGACACAGGTCGAATGGTCTTACATTTCACGCATGCCCAGTGCAGGACGGTAGCGTTTTCAGTGTGGATGAAAACGACTGAAAACGATAGTGTGGACGCGGAGCATTTTTAGACGAAAAAGCCGTTCTCAAATGTATCCGGATTAGTGTAGACATCATATGGAATCATGAGTAGAAGAAATTGTGTAAAACTGAGTATTCAGAGCAGTCTGCAGCCTGAGCTTTTAGCTCATGAATCTCTGTACATACATTGAACTTATTATTAAAATTCTAACCGTGTTTTATACGATCATCTATGACTGCACGGAAGAGAAAATGGCCTTCAGTTCCCTTCACCCACACCTTCAGTAAACACATTCCTGATGGCTTTATGGTCTCATCCGCTAGTTTCAGGCCTTACTGAATACAACATTATTACAGCCTCTGCTCTCTAGAAGGAAGGAGAGTGACATTATTCAATCACAAGGAGAAAGCTGAGCCACAGTTAATGGTTTTTAATGGGTCATTCTTCCTAAATAACATGAAAAAGCACAAGAGAAGCTGCAGAAGTCAGGGAGGAGGGAGCTACTTTACCCTAAAGGAACAAAAAAAAAAAACACAAGATGATGGAGACGCAATGGAAGCAACTCTAATCTAATTCTCTAATTCAAATAAAAATAAAATAAACATTGACTTCACAAATAAATCAAGTTGATTCTCACACACACACACACACACACACAC
>NW_005187564.1:1315829-1318312 GCF_000239375.1 Pundamilia nyererei
AAAAAAAAAAGACGTAAAATAATTTCCCTTTTCTATTTATTTGAGTTTTCAGCAGTCACTGCAAGGTGCTTTACATCGATTGGTACAAATCCCACGATAATAGAGAGAAAACCCAAACAAACGTGTGAGTAACCATTTGGTGACAGTGGGAGGGAAAAACTCCCTTTTAAGAGGAAGAAACCTCCAGCAGGACCAGGATCAGGAAGGACCAGCGAATTTTCCCGACCAGCTGGGGGTGAGGGAAAGAAGGCAGGACAAAGAAGAGAAGAAAAAGAGTGGCAGAGATGAATAATAATGATGCAAAGTGGAGAAAACTAAGATGATCAGCTCTGTTAACATTAAGGTTAATAAGTGTGGGTACAAAATAAATATTTAATTGGTGAGCAATCATCAGCCCATCACAACCGTACTGTGGCATTTGCTGGGATGATGCTGATTGGCTCTAAGGCATGTCCCAAAGGCTGCATGCATGAACATCTAATCAGAATCCTAATTTTCACAGAAAACTTTGGTGTTTAGATGGAAGCTGAAAATCACTGTGAGTCCCTCCTGATATTCATGAACTGCTTATTGTCTTCATTTTATCAACCCTGTATGCACCAAGTTGAGCACATCTCCAATACTGCAACGAAAATGACTTTACACATGCTGTAAGAGGTTCATTTGTTCTGTGATGTCTTTCTAATTCCAGCTCCCTCTGGAGTTCAACATGCCAGCACACTGCAGCATATGTGGTGTAGATCACTTTATTTTTTTTTTTCTTCAATCAAGGCCACGACAGAGCTGCTAAACATTAAGATTACTTCCAACAGCCTCCATGTAAAGATCAGTGTTTAGAATAACTGAACGGGTTCAATGCCATACTGAGAATGAGGATGTGTGTGATGCTATAATGTTGACATCAATTTGGAGCATATTTTATAGGCAGTGAATGCTACATATAACAAATAGCCTTCCATTTGTGTGTAACGCACAATTGTTACTTCCCATTTGCAGTTAAATGTGCAAGCTCTCGCGTGCTCATGCCCGTCTTGAAAGTATCATGTATGTTATGATTAAAGTGCCAAATGTAACTTGACAAAGACAATTATCTCACATTGCAAGTCGTAGCTTTCTTGTTGGAAATTTCCTGAAACGAGGCCCTGGAGAAAGAAAAAATAATAATTTTTTTTCTTTTAAACTGAATCTCAAACGGTCCGACTCAGCGTGAGTTCAGAAGCCGCAGAGAGCAGCAGGCGAGCCAGCTGTCAATCACAGCTGCCAACAAAGACATCAAAGAGTCCTATAAGCCTTCAAATCTCATTACCAGAACAATAATTTCCAAACAGACCACCAGCACACACACACCATAATGACTCATTTAAAGAATTACTGACTTCACTTCGAGAGATGTGAGCTAAGGACTTTAGCTTTGGCTTAAAATCCTGGTACTGGACACTCTAATACAAAATCCACAAAGATTTTAACAGAATGGTGGACTTTGAACACATGCACAGATTATGATCTTTCCTGAATTTATACAATATACCTGGATACAAGCAGTCATGACATGCACAAATTCATTGATTTTAACAATTCAAAAGAACTTATTGACTCTTTATATGTGCACTACACTTGTGACCAGAGTATGAATAATTGAAATTCAGATGCTACGAGCCGGTGGCCTTCCGTCAGGAAACTATAAAAATAGACATAAATTAAAAGATATATCTCACAAGTGCCTTCATAAAGCTACTTGCCTGTTTGTTAATCTGTGCATCCAGCCCTTATATAACTGCCATCTAGTGGTTGCAGTTGGCTATTATCACTGAATGCTGCGCTTATTTCAATCTCATAGCAAAACGTAGTTGCCTCCGTCTCTGAGGCTGTGTCCATCTACCATTAACAAGAAATGGAAGTGGGCAAGTCAAAACGCTAGCAGGTTTTTTCCAGTGGTCTGCGCGTGCGCATTGTTGACAAACTACTGCTCTGTTACACCAATGAACGAGGCAAGCTGCTGCTAGTCTGCTTTCACTGCTCTGACATCAATTACGATCTGCAGTTTGTGGTAAAACACTGCTAACATTAGCAAGTAAACAAGCTTCAGTGACTTAGCATCATAACTAGTGAGTTTCTTCTTGTTAACCACCATTGGTCAACATGTGTGATGTAGAGTAGATGGAGCTCTGACAATGATCTCTGATATCATGAAGGCTTCTGTTCATGGATTCTTTTTCCCCTCATCTTTATACATTTTATCAAAAGTAAGAGGTACCTCTGAGCATATACCTGAGCTGAAAGTTAGTCACCCAGATTATCATTACATGTGTCTAGTATGTAAGATATTGACATCCAACATGCTTTCTGCCGCAACAGAGAGGATGATAAGTAGCAGATCTGCAGATGTTTGAGATGCAAACACAGTTTTACTCACTGGGTTTTATCATATTTAGTTTAACATAATTCAAAGTTTGAACAACCCGTATCTTATTCAGGAACCCCCC
>NW_005187564.1:1318430-1401353 GCF_000239375.1 Pundamilia nyererei
ATAAAATAGAATAAAACTCTAGAGAAATGTAATAGCCTAAAATAAAAATAAAAACCTAAAATCCATCAAAACTGACCATTTGAGACGGCATAAGGATCTGCAGATACACCAACTCATCTGATTGCTTTATGGCTGAATGCACATCAGCAGCGCCATTGACGTGTTTGTTACTGATGCGCAAATGACATCCCACAGAGACCGAGATTGTGACAGCTTCCTCTGAATCATTCAGGCACTATTAGATAGACGGATGATAGATAGATAACAATCCTCCTGCTCGCTACAGAAAGGAGGGGAAAGCGAGGGGTGGCGGCTGGGTAAGTAACTAAATTATAATTGTTGTTGGTTTGTGTGTTTGGAGTGGCTGTGTTGATTTGTTATGTGTGTTACGTGTGTGTGTTTGCATGTGCATGTATGTGTTGAGGGGTAAAACAGTCTCAGCAGGCAATCATCATCATCATCTGTAAAGACTTGAAGGTGCAAATAAAAAAAAAAAACAATGAAACAAACTCAGGACTGCGTGGAACAAATGCTTCAATCATTCAGCCTATAGGCACAAAATTACATTCAGCTGATAAGCTCTAATGAGCGGAGAGCTATCTGAGGGCCAGCTTCCGATGCAAATGACATTACCACTCAACGGAAGCATCGTGGTAGAGCCTGCAGCTCCACAGCAATCAATCCAGCATCTCTGAGTGTAATACTGGAGGATTTTCAGATACTGAACAGAAGTGATCGGCTCCACCGAGAAAAAATTTCAATGGCTAATGATGATAACGTGACTTAGATCCCGTCAGAGAAGCAATTCAAAGGTTTTACCCTCTTCGTATGTACTGTAACATCCTGTCTCAGAGTGATGCTAAAAAACTGCATTGCATGTATTGAAACTGCATTGCATTCAGCTGATCCTGACAGGGATAAAAAAGACACACCACTACTAGATTAGCTTTGCATTATTATTTAGATCAAATCTCTCTCACAAAGGAGATCTGGCCACAGTAGCAGCCATATAGATAAAAATATACCAATTCTGTTTCCTGCAGGTGGTCAGTGATGGCCCACCCACCAAATCATAAAGTGGAAATCATAAAGAGTTTTGATTTATAAAGTTAGCATTTGAATCACTTTATACGACACACCACATTCACCAATTCATACAAGAACATTTTTTGTATGCATCCTAACATCATAGCACAACTTGGGGTCAGTCTGTTGCCCAAGGAAAATTTGCATACAATTGGAGCCAGCAATTGAAACACCAACCTTGAGATTAGCAAATGACCTGATCTAGATCTTGAGCTACAGCCACACCATTGCAGCTATTCCTGTTTTTGTATTGCTCCAATTCCAGCCTCGTATTTCCAGATCCAAGGTTAGTTAAGAGTGGTCAAGGTTTGGTGCTTATAGCTTCACAGGGTTAAAAACGTCCTCATATAGAAAGTCCTAAATAATCAGGCCCCATACCCTTGTATCTTAAAGACCTCATAGTATCGTATTATCCCAACACAACGCTTCACTCTCAGGCTGCAGGCTTACTTGTGGTTCCTGGAGTAAGCAAAAGAAGAATTGG
This sequence comes from Pundamilia nyererei, assembly GCF_000239375.1. Lineage (NCBI taxonomy): Eukaryota > Metazoa > Chordata > Actinopteri > Cichliformes > Cichlidae > Pundamilia > Pundamilia nyererei. Next base: position 1,320,001 of record NW_005187564.1, read on the forward strand.
AGGCAGTGAACAGGAGCGTGTATTTCCTGGAGACATGCAGATTGATTTCTGGTGTATGCTGGATTTAAGACAGTGTTCTGCCAAAAGAAATGGACAAAATCTTATGATCAGGAAATTTATAGTGGACTACAAGGAGAGAGCGCAAATGAAAATAAATGAATGTGTGAAATACTACAAGACTCTACAAGTGACTGAGGTGTTTTATAGGACGGGAAGGTGAGCTTTGATGCTGTATGTGACTCACTACGACTACCTTTCTTGTCTAAGCATGTGCAAGTGGATCAAACTTCACTGTTTTAACAAATAGAGGAGAAAAATACATGCAGCACTTCCTTTTGTTCCCTTTGTGCGAGCATTGATTTCTGCAGAAATACACGTCTTTCTCTCAGCCTTAAAAAAAAATGAAGCTTACTGTGCATATGAGATTATAAACATCAATACCTGGCAGAAATACCTAAGATTTATCCATGGGGACAGAAATAAGAAGCTGGTGGCGCTCACACAGTCGTACCTAACTAAATAAAAGAATCATAATTAATTTTTCGATCTCCTGAGGAAAGCAGCGTTCCTTCTGTACTTTTTCAGAGTTATGTCCCTAATGTAATGTTCAGAATAGGCAGCTAATACTTTAAAGAGGTGATTTCAAAGTTTGTCTTTTCATGTGTGCACATAGTAGAATATTTATGAACAAACAAAAAGTCATCAAGTACAAAGTTGATAATGATCCTGACTGTGCTCTAAAGTTGTTGCAACCTGTTTTTCCTAATGTCCTGCCATATATCACCAGTTCCAATAGTGGGTGTTAATATTAAACATGAGCTGAGGGAAATTAAAAGAAAGTTGGAGGAGCTAAAACAGTGTGTTTAACAAAGAAGAACAACTGAGGGGCTACACCAAAGCTCAGTACATACAAAGATCCTCTATCCTCGAGTCCAAGGATAAAAATATGGAGTTTAAAGTGAGTACAACAGGTCCCCTTCAAAGGAAGCCAAACTGAGGGTGCATTGTTTTCACTTCCAGCTCCTTATGAACAACAATACAAAAATAGAAGCTGGCCTTTAAGCTTGGCTCTTTGTGTCCAAGCTGTTTTATTTGTCAGTTACACAAGAGTAATGAAGAGACCAAAGAGCCTGAGACAACAGTTTAAAGGAAAAACAAATAAATCTGACATCATCCATCAGTTTTTAAACAGAAGAGGACATGCTATATGACATACTCCTGGGACAAGTAAAACACCTTGAGTGGGCTCATGGTTGAGCCCACTCAAGGTGTTTGAGTGAGCTCAACAATGCTCCTTTCTAGAGTGCCTTTACATATTTCACAGGTCAAAATAGTTGCTAATCTGATAGTAGGTCTCTGTTCAGCTCCTCAGTTCATGCCGTCGGAAACAAGCTGTTTTAGCTCCACCCCCTTTAAGCCCAATTTTTTCTGATTGGCTGTGTGCGAAACCTAACATCTGAGCAGCAGGTAAACAGGACATTAGGAATTGCTCCTCTTTATGATCATATACACTACTCAAAATATCCATTCTTTCATGGAAATAAATTTCAATCTATTCAACGGCACTGAAAAAAAAAATAACGGCAGGCTAGTCCATTTTTTGAAATTTCATTGCATTACTCAAAATGGTACTCTGTAGCTTGTCTGACACCCACGTGCCTGACAACATCAGGGCATACTCCTAATGAGATGACAGCTGGTGTCCTGGAGGCTCTCCTCCCAGATCTAGACCAGAGCATCACTGAGCTCCTTCACAGTCTGAGGTGCAACTTGGTGTGGTCGAATGAACCGAAACATGATGTCCCAGAGGTGTTCTATTGGATTTAGGTTAGGCGAGCATGGGGGCGGGTCAATGGTATCAACTCCTTCATCCTTCAGGAACTGCCTGCATATTCTTACCACATGATTCCAGGCATTGCCATACAGTAAGAGGAACCTAGGACCCACTGCACCAAGGTAGGGTTTTGGCTGTTCCTCCATAAACAAACAATCAGATAAAGGTGCTGTTGGTGGGTTAAGGACCTTCTAAGGCCTTGTCCAGCTTTCCTGGAGTAACTGTCTGTCTCCTGTAATCTCCTTGCTCTTGAGACACAGCAAACACAGCAAGAGTTGGACTACCTGTGCAGTCGCACCCACCTGTAAAACCACTGCTGTTTGAAGGTTGTCTTGTTGTTGCTCCTTTAGTGCACCTTTTGTTAATTTCATTAACACCAAAGCAGCTGAAACTGATTAACAACCCCCTGCTACATAACTGACCAGATCAATAGCTGACTTATGCTATACTCTGATTAAAACGTGTTCCTTTATTTAATTATGTTTGTTTGTTTGTTTTTTAGCTCCAGCAGCATACAAACTGATTGTTTAAAGAGTCTGAATTTTTGGTTCACAGGGATTACCTCACCTATCATTGTATGAGCTTCAAACATGTTTCGTATGAACATTAGCATTGCAGTTGGATGTAAATGACAGAAAGTGACGACAAATAAAACCAATTTTTAATGGAAACAGTTAAATGCAGTAAAAAATTGTTTTATCTAAGTTTTCCCCATTTGGCAGTTTCACTGTTAAATCAATCAGTTTCCATTTATTCCACAAAGCTTTGATTTAAGACATTGTTTATTTCTCACAATTATACCCACTGCACTGTCAGAGATAATAATGGGTTTCACAGCCAGCTCCAGATCTGATATCTTCACATCATCACCTTCCTAATGCAAATACTGTAAGAGCCCACACTCTGTTAGTCTTTATCAGAATTCATCAGGAGTGCAAGTCTAGCCAGCTAATTCAAAGCTTGTAATTCTCAGTGCCCATTAGTGAGGCCTCTTGTTCATATATTTACTTAATCATATTGCAGCTGCATTTTAATGGCCAGCATATGTAGACACACTTGTTAGCCAGTAAATTCAATTAGACTGAAGCTCAAAGGAAGTGAGCATTAAAGACGAGTCAAAATAAATCAAAAGAAAACGCACCACAATGCACTTAACACAGAAACACGTGCATATGACTCTAAGTGACTTGATAGCTGTGGATATGGACACAAATACAGAAGTGCATATAAAGATTTGCATCTGTACAGCAGATAATAATATTTCTGTATGCCTTTGACTCTTTACCAGCTGAGATCTGCAAATACCTATCTTTAGCTAGGGTTTCTTTTGCCCCGAGCTCAGCCGGCAGGCTCTCACTGGTTGACTAATTCAACAAGAGCAGCAGCCTGAAAATTCCCTCCACATCATGCATGAATTGAGTCCCTGGAGCCAGAATGATTTCCACAAGAATATTTTCTTTAGATGAAAAAACAGCTGCAGTCAAATAGTCAAAAATATCTATATTTTCCTAATCATTTTATATTAACGTCTATCAAAATGATAAGGTTAAGGAAAGCTGTGATAATGATAATTTATGATAATCTAAAGTCTCCAAAGCAACAATGGCCAGAAATAAATGGAATTATAGTGAATGTTAAACTCACTTTGACCCTTTTAATATTAACATATCATCTTAAATTGATAGAGCTATTCTCTACAAATAAAACTAGATTCTTCATCCAAGATAACAGATTAATGACTCACCTGAAGGTACAGCCTTAATACAATTTAAAGAGGTGAGATATAAATACATTTACCCAAGTATTTTTTTAAATTTCTTTTTATTATTTTATTTCTGCTGTAAAGTTTGAGATTTTTAACATGGCAGTCTGTGGAGGTTGATTTAGTTCAGATGTTTCAGTGCTGGATTAATTGTTGGGAGCAACACCAAAAGTGCAGAAAATTTAAAAAACCCTCTAAATGCCTTTACATCTGCTGTTACGGGTAAAATTGTACCAATATGAGTGTGGATGCTCTAATTTTGTTCAGCTCCCGTTGATGTGAGAGTCATGTTGCGCATTTCTGACAGTAACAATCATCAAATATGGCCCAGCACAGTTCATAACTATTACAGTACTTAAGAAGCGGTTTTGCTATACGATGATGAATTGCTCTGCTGAGTAAATGCAGAGGTAGCTTTACTGCACCGGTGGAACTTTTCATTACGCTGGCCATCTGTGCACAGCCTTATATATAGAAAAGTCTGACACTGAGTCAGCTTCCACCATTTTTCAGTCCACTTAATGAGTCATAGCTCTTCTTTCGTCGTCCACACTGACCTTAAAACAAATTTTTTTTTTAAAGGTAGGTCTACTTCCTTCCTTTCCTATGGAAATACTTCCTTCTAGCTTTCCACACTCTGGTGCTGCACACACCTCGTTTTCTCTGCTCTTGTTACCCGTACATACAAGTCAAACTACCGGTTAAGCCTCCTTGTTAAAAAGATACAAATCAGTGTAATTGAGAGCAGATGGTGTGGAAGCATGTGTGTTTGTATGTGCGTGTGTGTGTGGACATTTATACCTGAATGAGGCCTGTGTTACGAGGTGAAGTGGGCACTCCACGGAGCCAGCTGGTGGCTGATAATAAGGCAGCCTGAACTCTTCCTAGCTGTGGTTTTCAATCTAACAGCCTTTGCATAGTGCACAGGTGGGGAAAAAGCCCAGGAGCTTCTGTAAAGGGCCAAAAATAATGATGAATGACATTCAGGCATCAAAAGCTCCCGTTGACACCAAGCCGCGCCTGTGAAGCAACACGTTGACATAGCTAACAGGAAGGGGAAATAACTAGCTGCCTTTCTCGAGGCTTCTGACTGAATTTGGCTGCCATTATGAATGCAAAGCAACAAATACTCAGTGAGCCCACTCGCCATTACCACAGCCTGTGAGCCAGGGACAAAGCTGAAAGTCAAATGAGGCATACGGCTTGTAATGAGCTTTGCAATTTATATTCTCATTTTCAGTGTGCTGCCCTCTGCCATCTCAGTCCCGCTGGCTTCCCTTTATGTGAAAGAGCGCACTAAACAACACACTTCTCACCATTTAGCAATTAAAACCTGGTTTCTTTGGACATGCACCCTTACCTTCACACTAAAGGAAAATTACATCTCATTTCAGCCTGGTCTGTAACCCTGTTATGGCTGTGTGGATCCAACTTGTGGTAACCATCAAAGATTTCTCAGGAATAAGGGCTCCAACAAATAATCAGGGTTTTTACATCCATCAATTCAAAAGCTTACATCTGAGTCTGATAGAAAACCTTGGCAAACTGAGCTGAATTTTCATCCTCTTTAAAAGATGGCACTGGGAAGCTGATGTCTGGAAAAATGCACCCGTGTAGTTGTTGTGTAGCTACACAATGGTATAATTTATGTGTCCACTATCAGGGCTATGTTAAATTCATGAACTGGATGTAAAAGATAGTCTTAGACTTCACATTTTGTCCACACAATTTTTGTTTTTGGAGCCAAAACTGGCCATATTTGGATACTATGCTATCAGCTAATGATAGGTAGCTTGGATAACAAGCTGCATGCATAAATGAATGAGTGCAACATGCAGACACACACATCGCAGAATTGCACTCATGAAATCTGGAACAGACAGTTGACCAAGTTTTATGAAATTCACCCATATAAATTTACCTCAAACTTGCAGACAAACTGTGCTTTATTGCATTTTTGGCTCAGCGTATACCTTTGTGGACGAAAGTTGTAGTTGCTGTAATGTAATGAGTGTAATGAGTTAATTTAATTCAAAATCAAATTTGGTTTAAGAAAAGTTCTTTAATGTGAAAAATTCACCACAAATATATATATATATATATATATTTAAACCAGAGTTGGCCATATCTAGACACAAAGCTCCCACTTAGCTCTCAGTAACATCCAAATATAATTTGACCAGCTCAGAATTCTTGGATGGTAGAAGTAACTGCACAGCAGCCATATTATTGGTCAGATAATTGTATTTAAAATGCTCCAAAAAGCTCCAGCAGCTCAAAACACAGTCCAGTTAAGAGACTCCAATAATCTGAGGTGAAGCCTAGCAGACAGCTAGCAGCTACAGCCACCTGGGTCACCTTCCAGCTGTCAAAGAGTCCACATCCCTAGTAATGTAAACTCTAAGTCTTAATACAATTTAATCAGATGAGGTCTGAAAAATTCACCCCTGTACAGTTTTTATGAAGGAGTAAAAATGTGCAACATCAGGCTGTAAGCATGTTTATTTATGGTGTAAAGTTGGACATTTTAACACGGGAGTCTATGGGGACTGGAGTCTCAAATGGACCATTTAATCTCCTTTGGTGCTAAAGTCGACACTGCACTGCTTACCCCTTTCACACAACTCTGTGCTCCCCCAAATCTCGACAATGAAGGGAAAGACTGCAAAGTTGGCACAGCCCCCAGAACCACAATAGCCACACTATTGGAAGCTACACCAAGTTGAAATAAGCCAGAATTACCCTTTAAGCATTGCTACAGACTGTGTCATAGGCAAACTGATGAGGCAATAAAAGAAACCATTATACATTTCAAATAGTTTCCTTCTAAGTTGAGAGGATGTGAATGTCCAGTGGCTGATGATGATTGTCCTCTTCGTCTCCTCCTCTTGGTTGAAGCAGACTTATTCAGGTGGAGATGAAAGGATGAGGCAAGGCCAGGGATACTTCAGAGGCCTCACTGAGTGATGTGCTGTTTGAAGCGGACACCGACCATTTCAAAGACATCTGGAGACCGAATGGCCAGTGGCACTTTGTTGCCATGGCAGCCACATGCTGCACCATCCTCTACCACCTCTGGTTAGAATAAAGTACTATAATATTATATAATATAATATGATAAGAAAGCTAAAGCAGATCCAATGGTGGACTTGGGGCAGATGGTGAAATTATGGTTTCTTGCCTGAAAAGGTGATTACTCCAACTGCCTCTCTACCCGCTGAATAAAAAGACATTATGTGGCAGTTAGGTTTTCAAAGAAGGGCTAAACTGGCAGTAAGCCTCCCCGCCTGATGCAGCTGTATGATGAAAAATGTTGGCGTGTAAAATATGGCATGTGATGAAGCTCTGGGAAAGTTTCTGAAAGAAAAATCTTCTTTAATGCTGTGCCTTCACTCCTTTTCTGCTTCCTCTTATCTCTCCAATCTGAAACTCTAATCTTCTTTGTCGCTTTTGTTTTTCTCCGAGCTGTCGAAGTCATTCACAGTCCTACTGCCACCATATCTCGCCATTGATTTCCATCACTATCTTTAGTGCACCAATCAGTGCTTTGAAGTTTTTTTTCCTCACTGTGAACTTGTCAATCTGGTTTTTTTAGACGTATTCCCACCATCATGACCTCCAGGATGTCCAGAGGATTCAGCTGAGAGTTTCCATCAACCACCTGCTGGCTCGGTCCCACTGTGGACTCTGCAGGGAAACACTATATTCAATAGTCAGACTAATGGGGTCTGAAATTGTGATGAGTCCTTCCTTTCCTCAGTGCTGCACTATAAACCCAGTTTTATTTTTTAATTCGATGACTGTAAACGTTTTCACAGGAATATTTTTATTACCTTCTACATCTACCTGTTGGTCACAACAAAAATACTGACTACTTGTTAGTTTACTTTGCGTCGCAGTTTTGGGCTCTTTCTTGGAGACGTGGGTAGGAGTCAGGTAAATGGAACAACATCCAGGGAACCTACCAATAAATATAATTTAACATTGAATCGACAAATTTTTTAATACTTTGACTAAGATGTGTGCCGTAGCCCACAACTATCGAGAGAGCCGATAATGCTGAAAATACAGAGAATTTAACAGTACATGAACAAATTTGTCTTTTTTGGAGGGTTTTTGTGTTTGCTTTTAACTTTTAAAAGCTACAAAGCTGATTTAATGTCTAGTATGATTTTAGTTCCATAAGAATGTACCCAATTTTCCTTATTGTAGTTTAATAATTTCATAAATCCAAAAAATATTACTGCAATGTTTATGTATCCAATACTCATGAATTTATACTTAACATCCAGCATCCCCTTGACTATGAGGACCAAATATAAATGCTAAGCATGAACAAGCTAGACACCTGTGATGCTCTGCACACCCACTAATGTGCCGACATCGAAAACCTGACTCAGAAATGATCTTTTAAAGCAGTCCTTTCTTAAATCAGCAAAATATTTCAAATAATTAAAAGAATAGTGTACAATCTTCTGCAGAGGTTGCATCTACAGTATGGATACAGCCTGAAGAGTAAAAAGGCATCATGGTCTTGGGTGCAAGCACAGTTAATTAAATGGGTTTTATAAATTTGTTGTTTAAGTCTTGAGTTAACCCCCATTGGACTTTTCAGAGTTGATTCAGAATCAGAGAATCAAAGATTGAGCTCAGACTTCAGATTTGGTTGTTAATCAGTGACTCATCAACGTCAGCAGCAGCAACAGCAGCAGTACTGATGGACAAGAGAACCAAACATCCCACAAACTCCAACAAATCTCAGACCGCAGACATTTCTGAGGAAACCTGTCGTGGGTTTGAACTCTGTCAGCAGCCTGACAAAGACATCTTGGCGTAGAATCACAGGCAGCTCATCTGGAGCAGATGTTATTTATGTTTTCTTTTGTTACCGGCTGTCTAATAAGGCATTCAAATTGATGTTTTCTCCTGACATAGGAGAAATTATTCATATCTTTATGTGAAGGAGACAATGAAGCTCAAGTTCAGACACTTGAAGTGCAGACTTTGTTTCAAGGAGACCCTGTTCTTGAAATTATAATTAACTTGCATGCCCAAACCTCCCAATATTGCTCAGGTATTTCCTCATACACTTAAAAAAGATCACAGTGCAGCCGTGCCTCTAGTAGCGGAAAACATCCAGTAATGTAATGTAAAATATATTTCATGATGTAGTGAGAAATAGACATTAAAAATGGAGCACTTCACCAAGAAGACCTTGAATGGGAAAAGGGTGTTTTTTGATCCTACATGTATAACATATTAAATAAGAAAAGAAGGTCTAAAGAGGCGGGTATGAAAGATCACACGGGAGAAACGAGCCCCGAGGAAGCGAATGTAATCCAGGATTGGATCGAGCCACGGGCTGCTCTTCATCGGGCGCAGCGGCGGCGCCTTGTGTAGACACAGAGAGTTGGATGTGGAGAGATCAAAAGAGGGGTAAATAAAGTATAATAAAAGCAGAGAAATACACAGAGACAAAGTAAAGCGCCTGAAGCTGAAAACAATCTCATGAGCTCTGTTTCACCGAGGACCACGTATAAGGTCAGAGCTTTCATTCTGTCCTTTCATTTTGAAAGGGGGAAAAAATGGACCACCTACTATGACTGTTTGCTGCTGGAGATATTAGTTCTTGTCTGGTGTGAGTTTTTTTTTTCTTTTTGATGATATAGACATCTTGGATGAAAACTGCAGCACAGAGAAGTGAAACAAACAAACAGAAAAAAACTTGCTGAGAGCGAGAAAGACTCCAGCAATCAGTTGAGCAGGAAGGCTGTGTCTCTTCTGTCAGCCTCAAGACTTTTCTCTTCAATGGTAGTACAATTTCATATAAATACATAATCAGTGTTTTACTTTTCCCAGTTTTTACACACCATGGAGGCAAATTTTATTCGGGAGTTTATTCACTAAGAGTCAGAGTCCAACAATATTGGATTTAGTTCAAAGACTGCTTTACTAATGCTGGCTAAGAGTGGCTAATAGCAGCTAAAAGCGCTTCACAGGGTGTCCTCAACATCTCATGTCAGAACCACTATCAGATCAAATTTATCTTCACTGACTCATATCAGACTCCTTTCAGAAACTTTTACAGTTTCTTCCAGAGTAAATAGACATGAACTGACAGCCTACATAGACAGAAAATAAATAAATTAGAAATTTAAAAAAACTCAGTGGATCCAGTCCAGACTGGATCGAGCCACAGGTTGCATTCTTTGTGAGCCAAAAAACTCTGACTGCTCTAAACAGTCACTTTTACACATTTTACACTTTTTATTTTTACTCTTGAAACCCGACCCCCTTGATGTACTACCTGGCATCAGAGTCATAGCTGGCAAACAAACGTTGCCACTGGATCAGTTTATTCAGGTTACACAGACACAAAATCAATGGCATTAAATCGTTCGCAGTAAAAGTCAACCATGGGAATAATAAGGGTCCGTTTCCGGTTCGGAGAAGGACTCTGGCCCCTCTCAGAGGACCCTGCAGCTCTGCTGGCTCAGTGGTCTCAGCAGAAACACCAAAGAGGGCCAATGCAAATGGATAGATTGACCCAAGGTCAGTCAATCAGACTTCAGCACTGGCAGCTCGGCCCTTAAGGGCCCACACCGCGCCATTATATCAATCTGTCTGCCTTCAAAAGCAATTCCAGCACATCAATAGCGTGCTATTGTGCAGCCCAGACGTGGCCACGAGGGCCGATCGATGCTCATATATTCCTTCTGTAGATACTCTCTTTGTCTCTCGCAGGGCTGAGGAGTATTTACCAGGCGTTTTTCTGAGAGCAGCTCTTATTTATTGTTTAGGCATGTGATGGGGCCTAACATGGGGAGTGCTGCGAACACAAAGAAAATCTGGCAGATAAACGAATGCAATAATATGCAGTTAGAGTTTCTGTGCAGCTTTTTTGCAGAAGAAAGTTGGATTTAAGGTAGGAGACATAATTACAGTAGCAATCTTTGTGAAGAATGCTCATTGAAGCCAGTCGGTAGCTGGACTGTATGGATTATAACTGGCACATTCGTGGGTGTAGAAATGATTATTGCCGTGTTTTGTTTTGTTTTTGTTTTTTTTTAGTTTCAACTCACATCTTTTCCTGTGTAGCTGATGAGAGCGGCGTATACGTAATAATTTCAGCCCACAAAGGGGGAGGGGGAAGCCTTTATCTTGCCTTCATATTCTTTTTGCTCGTACAGTGCATGACTCAGGTTGTCATTTCATTTTTACTAAACATCAATCAGCAATCAAAACAAGATCAAACAGCTGTTAGTAGATGTTTTCAGTCTTAATTTAGTGAAAGTGAGGCAAGTGTAAATACTACTATTCCATGGACTGCACCTACTACACATATAGGATCATTACATTGCTTAAATAAAATGTAATAATACTTGTGAAACAAGTTAGTTTCACTTTCAGTGTCCAAAACATGAAGGAAAATTATTAAAGACAAAATATGCTGCAGTTAATTGTTAATATAACAGACATCAGGACACCCTGATGCAAATAAATCTGGACCCAGGTGACCTGAAAACATCAATGAATTTAACATCTTGATGCATTCTCAATCATACAGGGAAGTAAATCTCCAAAAGTTGATTCTGTTCATCTGGACGTAGCGTTTTGTGGGAGAAACATTTTGTCACTCATCCAAGTGACTTCTTCAGTCTCAGCTGACTGAAGGTTTCCTCAAATATTATAAACAGTACATTTGCATAATGACTGAAACCAGCCCACTGAAGGAACAATGGGCTGGGAGGTCAGTTCTTTAATCTTAATTATGCAAATTCTCATGACCATTGATCAACAAACACTGACCAAAACCCACTGATCAAAGACCCCCGATCAATGGCCATGAGTACCATTCACAGAGAGTTGGGGAATGACTGCAATCACTGCACTGTAAGATGGCGAAAGATGTACCCTTAGGCCCCCTCCTCGATTCAGAGATGGTCTTTCCCTTTTCATGTAAATGGCCTCCTTGACTGCCAGGAGGATTGCCAGGATTTATACATCGGGGAAAACAAACAACCTCTGGCGAAGCAGATGGCACAACACAGAAGAGCTACCTCGTCAGGCCAGGACTCTGCAGTCTATTTACACCTACAGGCCAGTGGACACTCTTTCAAGTATGAGGATGTACACATCCTGGACAGGGAGGAACGCTGGTTTGAGTCAAGGAGGCCATTTACCAGCAAATAAGAAAATGTATAATAGCATGTTTAGCCAAACGTTGAGCTTGTAGAGCTATGTGGGCCACAGACAGAGTCCTGTCTGTGGCTCAGTAAATGATTCAACTGGAAGTTTCCTATTAGCTTTAAAAGTGTTAAAAGACAAGAATAGGCCCAGATATAATTTAATTTTGACTAAAGTCCTGCTAGACATCAATCATAGCAGTAAGCTAGCAGGAGTTGCTGTAAAAAATGTTTTTAAAAATCGTTCCGCACTGTTAAATTTTCCGTTTCCCTTGAATGTTATTTCTTTGGATTTGGACTTCATAGCTTGAGGACTCAAGAAGAGTCATTTATGTGTACCGTGTTCACCACTGCTATAGAGGTTCAGCCAAACTGGTGATAGATTTATCCTATGAAAAATATATATTTTAGTATATATTTTTTTAAATACCATGCAATTCCACACTTTGTTTTAGTTTTCATTTAAGCTTTAATTAAATATAATGACCTTGGGGAATAGCTCACTGGCTATGGTCTCAGTCTCATAGGGAACCTTTATTTGAGTTAATGATTCTTTCTGTAAAATAACAGATACAACTTCCGAGCAACATATGGCAGTTCCTTGATATTTCTTTACTTAATAGTTCTGAATTTTTCAAGTCACAAGTGGTTTTATGGTTAAAAACTGGCCTCCCGGTAGCCCAAATAAAAGGGAAAGCAGGAAGCAGCATGACGTTCTTAAACTGCCATAAGTTGTCTTAGAGAGAAGGTCAGGGAAAGATGGATAACTGTGAATAGTGTCCAAGTTCAACACCAGATCCAGACACACCCCATCCACTGGTTTCTTTGAAGACATATTACTCCAATGTTAAAGCTGCATTAATCACTTTTTACTCCAGTTGTTGGCAAAAGTCCACTAAAAGCAAGAAAGCACGTGCTGGACCTGTGAAGCATGAAGATTTGTGAATGGACACGAAGGTCCATGTGACATCAATTCCATCATCTGCACATCTGATTACCTGACTTACAAAAGGCTGGAGCAAAACTGATAAATTACATGAGCATGAGCTGAAGGAGATCTGCCAAAGTCTCTTCTCTACTACTTTTTTGCATACATATGAAAAACATTTTGCTAAATGACAGCTCCTTCTAAATCTAACAGATCGTAGTTGGATGGTGTTTACTGCTTAAAAACAATGTCGTTTTACTGCTAAGAGGATATAAATCACAGAGTCTAGCCCGACTGGCAAGAGCCTTCGATTTGGCTCAGAAACCCATAATCTGTGCCTTTACAACCCTGTGGAGAGTCTACTGACATTATTGGGAAACCTTTGAGTGAAATACAATGCAACTAGGAAACTTATTTTAAAGTCTGTAGTTAATGTAAGAGCAATAATGGATGGTTGTGATACAAACAGCACAAATTAATTCTGTTTAACCCTGGGTTATCTACTTTGGGTCTGCTCTATTCAAAATCTCTGAGGCGTCTGTGAAATATTGACAAATGAAGAAGGAGTCCAAAACCTTTAAGAATGGTTAAGACATCTTAACGTAGTCTTTTTTTTTCTTCAAATATCTCACAAAGTTAAAAAAAAAAGAATCATTAACTGTTGCTGTGGTCCCACTTCAGAGGTCTTCCAATCTATGCTCAGGACTCCATACAGCCTTCGTGGATTAGCTGAGTCTTGATGCAGTGGTGCAATTTACTCAAACATTTATGAATCTACAACTCACAACTCAAAATCCGAAGTGTTTATTCCATTTTATTATGCCTGTTTGGACATCACCTCATACTTCAGCTAACAATTAGATCAAGTTTGAACAACACCGATTGAGTTTCTGAATCTAACCAATTCATTCTGCTTTTAAGGCTTTTTGGCCTCAATCAACTCTAAAAGACAACTCTGAAATAAATATTGATGTAAAATCCCCCAAGATGAAGATGAAGAGGATAGTAAATCATTACATAGTGTCAGATGTTAGACGTTGGTTCTCTCATTCAGCATGTTGTGTGAGGGGAAAATAGGCCGGTATGAACACGGCTTACATGTTTCAAACTGAATAACACAGAGTTTGTTGAGTGTATACTAGCAGAGGTGCAGACAAACCACTGATGGGTGACAGGAAACCTCAATGGCTGCAGCCTACTATGTCATTATCCAATCAGCTGATCACCTTATCTTTGGGGCTTCTGGGAACAATGAACAGTTTGTCGTGGCTCACCAGTGGAGCCAACTGATATCCTGACAAAAACATTTTCTTCCATGCTTTAGACATTGTTCATGAACGTTGGTAAAATTAAAATTAAAAGTATCATGATTGTTTTGAGATCTTTCATCCCCTCTTTGGCTCTCCATACAGACTGTACCTGTATGCAAAAAAAGAAGAAAATCCTACTGAAACATGACCACAAAAGAAAAACAACAATTTGTAGGCAAAGGGATAAGATTTCTGACCCATTACCTCCAGGGTACCACAAGACTATTAAAACTACATTTTATTCAGTGTACAGTAAAATCTGTTTATATCTTGTCTTCATTAAAAATAAATAAATAAATATATAAAAGAACTTACAAGGATGTCGATGAATATTAGCGTGTTGCCATTTTCAGAATATTTGTGTCGTAAAAACTTCCAGTTGTATTAAATGAGTTGTAAAGACGCACATTTCTGCAAGTGCTGTAAACATAATTTGCTTGCTCTCTTCACATGGCTTCTCTCAGAATTGTTTTTTATCTGCACTCATTCCGTCTGTGATGACCTCGGACAGACATCATTTCATTCTCCATTACCCCATTGATACGGCAGCACCGGAGGCCGGCCCTTTGACGCCACTCTGCGTGAACGTACAACACCGCCATCTGAGAAAAGCCTAAGTTTCAACCATAGCTTTATGCAACTTTTGAAGCCTTGACAATGTAAACTCAGGGAGAAATCAAAAAGTCAAGTCTTAAGATAAATACCACTCAGCAGTGTTAAAAGAAAACCAATGAAGGCCGTATATTGCTGTCCAAAGAATTCAAGCTCTATTTAACCTTGTCAAAGAGTAACCATGATACAAAATTGCTTTTACAAAAGAAACTACTCACTGTAACTCAAACCTTTATATTCAGTTCATGCATGCAGTGTTTACGAGGTCAGCAGCATGACATTCAGAGTTTTTGTGCTTTCACACTGCAGCATGTTAAAGGCTGTCAAATAAGCAAAACTAACTTCTGAAAACACAGATGGACGTAAATCATCTGCAGGAAAACATTAAGGACTTTAAAGAATTACTTAAAACCATCCTACAAAAACCTAATTCTACAAAGCACACATGTGGAAGCTCAGAATTATCCACCAAGATGACTGCAGTGAAGATGACTACACTTCTACTTCAAGTTGAGCCATGCTTTAGTTACATGTTGATCAGTTGATCAATTCAATGTTCAGAAAGAGGTGCAAAACCGCTATGACGAGATGAAGAAGCAAAATAACTGATGCTTATGAAGATCTGTATCCCATGTATGGAGAAAAGAAAAAATGCTACAATGAAAACTCAAATTTATAAACTCAGACTACACAGAAAAAGAACTCTTTACATAAATACAACATACAGGATGTTTGTCTTCGTTTCCACCGCCAACCAACCAGCCTGCCCCACGTGAGGTGGAGTTCCCGCTGAGTGATATGATTTGCATTGTGTGACTGGTGAGCTCTCGCCTTCATTTCCTCCCCTAACAGCCTCACACCTGCTGTGCCGCACAGACCCGGAGCTAGCGGGCCGCATCCTATAGATGAAACTACCTGAAAACAGCAGCAACCAAGTGCTTTTTAAACAAAGTAATTTTATCCACAGCAGCTCCGTGTGTGAGAGATGGCGGAAAACGGAAAATGTGAAAGTGGAATCAGTTTGTACTATGACGGTGCTGACAGACTTTCAGGCAGTCAGGGGAGATAGACTCAAGATAATTCATTTTCTATGAATTCTAAATATTGCCTGATCTCAATCTAGTCGACCACTTTCACACTGACATTACAATCCACTGGTGATGCATTCAGTCAGACCTCTGCAGATGTATCAGCAGGAAATAGGAGATGCAACCATCCATGTTTTACACTGCATGGTCTCCAGTAGCAGCTGTTTGAATCTCATGGCCCTGCTAATGTCTGCATCTTATAAACATACTAAAGGCTTCTGTAGAACCTGATCTGACTAAGATTAACAGTTTGTTCACACTGGGTTTGCAATTCATGTCAGTGACTCGCAATACGGACTTCTTTTGATTTTTGACTCACCCTATCTACAACTTTTGGGCATCCAGGTTCACCCAAAGAGGAGGTTGTGGGTGGAGCTGGTTCAAATGCAAGTGGACCAGACCATCTGATGAGATAGCATGGCTGACAGCAGTAATCAATCTAGTTCTTGCCTCTGTGGTTTTCCCCCTTTGTGTTTACAATGGTTTGCAAATGTAAAGTTTCACTTTTTTCTCACTTGGTTGGGTTAATTTGCGCGGTGGCTGTGGCTCAGGAGGCAGATTGGGTCGTCTACCAATCAGAAGGTTGCATGACAAAGTGTGATCTTAGGCAAAGCACTTGGGTATAGAAAAAAAGTGTGATTGGGTGAGAGTAAAGTAACTGAGCACTTAAAGCTCTTTTTTACTGCATTCACTCAGAGTATATAACTGCCAGTCCATTGCACTGTAATCAGCCAGAATCTGCCCAGTATCTAATATCAGAGTGTAGAGCCTGATAGAAAGAAGAAAATTACACACTAAAAGAACTATGGTGTATTTATGGCCAAATAATGGCATTTGTGAAATTATTTAGAGCTTCGGATCTGCACTCAAGTCCAATAGGTGGCAGTAATTCACCAGTAAGCTGGTTTGCGCACTGCCAGTGTACCCATAAATAAGTAGAATTATTGGCAAGGGCGTTTTCTTTGTTAAGCAATAATTTAGGAGTTATTCCTACAGAAGCATGTTTGATTTCTCTGAATTTGGGGTAAAACACACACACCATGCATGTCTGTACTTTCTCTAGTTATCTAGGAGGATGATGAATCATAAATTATGGGGCATTTGAAAAAGAAAATTAAAGTAAAGAAGTGTCTGACTTTAAGTACCAACTGCATGACCTCCATCAATTCTACAATCAGCCTAAAATCAGCTCTAAAAATGAAGATTCAACAGACTGCTGTGTTTGGAGAAGAGCTTTTCAGGCTTACCAGACCTAAAAGTGAAACCGAATTAATCAGTAATGATCTCGACTGCTCAGCATAGACAGGAGCTATCCTCGTGATGGGAACGTCTGTCTGAAGTTTGAAGCGTGAAGTTGCTGAAACGGTCGGTTTGGATCAGGAAAGTTGTTCCTGCTTCTGCATGAATGTCTTTTCTCTACAGGCTGTTTCTGCCCCAGAGGGTCTGAATATGTATATCTGATGGAAATTGCTTAATGATTTGCTTTCATCTGCCAATCTTCCAATAGAGCTGGAAACCTTTGTGAAGGAGGAAAATAAGTCAGCTCTGATTGGATGTAATTAGGCCTGCCAGAGGCTACGAATAGTAGAGCAGGTAGAAAGACGAGGCTCAGCGAAGAAGCAAACTATAAGGGAGCTGTTTGTATCCAAGCAGTCTTGAACAGGAAGACATTGCTTCAATGTTGTGACACTTTTTTCAGTACTCATTCACACGGCAGCATGTTCTTGACATACAACGGAAGCTCCACAAGCCTAGAAGAAGAGATTATTCTAAGAGCTTCTGTAAATACGGTTACCATCAATTGTCAGACTTTAAAAGATGCCCTAAATATAGAAACACTACTTACCACATTTCCTTTAAAGCCTGATACTAGATTCATCTTTTAAACCTGATTCCTTCAGTGTCTAAATACTTTCCTAATATAATCATATTTTAAGACTCACTGGTATAGCTTATGGTTGTGAAAGAGAGAAACAACAGTGATGATAAATCGGGCACATAACATATATTAAATTACTTTGGGTGAGGAAGTTTTCCTAAAACCTGGATGTAGGATTGGATCGAAAGGGTCACGAGGGTCCCAGAATCACTGGATGATCAAAGTGTAAGAAGCAGTCACAGCAGTTGGATGTTCTACTCCAAAGTTTAATCAGAGTGTCTTAAACTGAACAGGCAATAAAGTAACAATAACAAGAAAGAATAACTTCTTAAAATTTTACCTAGTGAATTATTGGAAAACAGATTAAACGGACGTATTTATTCTCACAGGCCTACAGTTAATAGGTGTTGTTTTGCTCTGTTTTTGCTGTTTTCACTGCCATAAGGCATTGTAAGACAACACAGGTTGTTTTGTCTTCATTTCTGTGTTAAGCACATTGAATTTTCACATAATGAAATGTGCTATATAAATAAAATCGTCATCTAGGGAACCAGTGCTTGTTTTTGCTCCTCTACATCACAAACAGCTGTGATAGATCCATCAAACTCTTGCTCAGTTGATTAAAGACAATTCACGACACCGTGGGTTGATGTAAAACTCAGTTAGTTGCTGTTTTTAACAGCGCTACATATGCATTTGAGTCCTGAAAATGTCATGTTGATATGTCCTGTATATGTCTGAAAATAACTGAAAAGCATTGGATTTGAATCCACCGCTCTGCACTTTAAGGTTCTATAACTATTTTAAAGTACATAGAGGTAAACCTTTGCATGATTCCATTAAATATAATAATTTTATTGTACAAAAAAAATACAAAAGAGGGGATCAGGTGGGATCTGCTGATTGTTTTTGTTCCTGAAATGACCCATGAAAAGATATCCTGTCATTTAGCAAATATCCAGCATTGTCTATAACAGTCTCCACTACCTGCCATCAGCTGATGTTTTTCACTTAATCTTCTGACAGAAAACTGAAAAATTCCACAGAAAGCAGCTGTGATTGAGTGACATGTAGCTCTGCTGTGACTTTGACAGTCCAAAAAAAAGGCAGGAGAAATCTTCACTGCCCGCTGTAATGCAGTGCCACTTACTCCACATGCCAGTTGAGCCCATGCTGGCTCTTCCTCCCTTCTCCTTTAGTGCCGTGTCTGTCCAAGCAAACTAAATAACTATGACTTAAAATGCTACCAGGCTGACAGGCTTTGAAAAGGCGCTGTCTGCCCCCGTGACACACAGCTCCCTTTGATCCTCTGCCGTCAAGACCAACACAGCTCCACTCGTCATAAAAACCTGCCTCAATGAACTTTTCAAAATCGCTTTTTTTCTTCCTCTTCCTCACACAGACACACTCCTCGTTCCCACTTTCCTCTCCAGCGCTCTGTTGCATTTGGTTTTTCCTCCTCGTTTTGCTCCCCATAGGTTTCTGTTGTCTGCATCTCTTGATTTGGCTTAATGACGACATCTGAAACAGTACAGTAATCAGCTGAAATGATTCCCCCCGCGGCTGCTGATAGACACTGAGAGGAAATGGGTATCTGTAGATGACGATTGGCAGCTTTTCGCATTTACATATCTTCTGTTTGACTCCCTTTGCCAGGCTTTGCATCAGGGGAATATGTGCACACAGCAGGGGGAACCATATTCTGAATATTTTGTCACCTGCAACAGATTTCATGGAGCAAAGTGCTTTTTTCCCCCCGACGCTGCCTGGAAGTAAGTCATCATTTCTTATGTAACTGACTGAAAAGAGTAAACCATACAGTAATGTAAGTGATATAAAAAAAATGCATGACAGAGCAAATCCATTAGCAATCGAACTGTACGGCACCTGGGATTTTTCCCTGTTGAAAAACTCTCTCTTTATGATTTATTCATTTTACACGGTGGTAGGATGCTGTTGGAATGGAAAATATGCTTCTTTATTGAAGGAGAACAGCTAATGCTGCTATTAACAACAGAAATATCTTCTCCAGCATCCACCTCACCAAACAGTCTGTCAGCACAAGACTGAACTTAGGCTGAATCTAGAGTCGCTGTCCTGCAGCTCACTCTGACCTCCATGTGAGTGAACACAGCTTGTGTACAGTAAAAACACTTTTACAAGAAACCCCATTTTTGCAGTGCACGGCTTATGTCACTACAATTTGTGTGATTTCATATTTCACTTAGTGTCCTTTGCTTGCCATCTGCACGGACTCAATCTGTGCCAGCCTGTCTTCTGCTTCTTTAAATACAGCAACAATCCAAATGCAATTTTATTTCAACTGTCTTGGATTGTGGTCATACAAGCTGTGCTAGAAACTGCTCCAAGTTTAGATTCTGGGCCTTACGTTGTAAGGACAGTCTTTTAAATCACTTAATCTACAATAATATAGCTTATGTTATCAGTAGTTTATAATAATGATCCACAAATGCAAAATAATTAGTAAGTAACGTGCACTGTTACAAGGGAGCAGATGAAAGGGTGACTTTTGACACAAGTGGGATCAGCCTGTGAGTTCAGTACTTAAATTTGAACATTTGGATTGATGGTTTTGGTTTCCACTGAGACAAATTACAGATTGCACTTCAATAAAGTGTGATTTTTACATTTATATTTTTAGTTAAAAAATAGTGCTGTCAGCATTAATCTCATTAAAATGTCGTTAACGGCATAACCGCATTAACGCAGCAAATCTCCTTTAGCGAGTTAATGGGGATCGCCCGGAACGAGGGGCTGTATGACACGTTAAGGAGCTAACCGGGCTAACGCATCGACACTGTGCAGCCCTCGCACAGAACGATCCGCGGTAACTTGCTAACGGAGATTTGCTGCGTTAATGCGGTTATGCCGTTAACGGCACTTTAACGAGATTAATGCTGACAGCACTACTAAACACATGGGCTGAAAACGTGCATGCCCGTCCATCCACCCTAACCTCCTCCCAGTTTTGTCTTGTCTTGTCTGTTGATTTGTTGGTAGACAACAATCATTTTATCAGTAATAATTTAAATATTACGTGTATGGCTGACGAGAAGGGAGCCGGAGATCGACAGACGGATTGGGGCTGCAGCTGCAGTAATGCGGACGCTGCACCGGTCCATCGTGGTGAAGAGGGAGCTGAGTGTAAAAGCGAAGCTCTCAATTTACCGGTCGATCTACGTCCCTACCCTCACCTATGGCCACGAGCTGTGGGTAGTGACCGAAAGAACGAGATCGCGGATACAAGCGGCAGAAATGAGCTTCCTCCGAAGGGTGGCTGGCCTCTCCCTTAGAGATAGGGTGAGAAGTTCAGCCATCCGGGAGGGGCTCAGAGTAGAGCCGCTGCTGCTCCATATCGAAAGGAACCAGCTGAGGTGGTTCAGGCATCTGACAAGGATGCCCCCTGGGCGCCTCCTGGGTGAGGTGTTCCAGGCATGTCCCACCGGGAGGAGGCCCCGGGGCAGAAGATGGATGGATGGATGGATGGTGTATGGCTGACAAATAGGTGCAGAATCACCTGATTCCTATATTTATACATGTCAAAAAATCCTGCAGTTATTACAGCTTGTCCTGTGGGAAATCTGCATGTTTGTGCCAGGTTTCATGGCAGTAAATCCAATATGTGTCACATCATTTTGCTGTGAGCTAAAATGTGATGACAGGCAGTGAGATATGTGTAGATCTCTAATATTAGTGTATTCTATAGCATTCGCAAGCTTTCACAGGCCATGATATTATTGATGAAAATGAAGCAGCCAGTCTTTTACTGATCTTCACTATGATTTATCGTGACAGGATCATTATAATGCTGCAATAAAGCGATAAAACAATTTTCCAAGAGCAGCAGCTGTGTGGTTTGATTGCACATAACGGGCTCCTGATGACACTCTCCACTGTTTTTTGTAATTAATCAGGACGTCTCTTACTTGCCTCTTTCAAACTTTTATTCCCAGATTCTCTTTAAAATTAAAAACAGAGAGCATTTTTATTTTCATCATCAGTCATCGCGCAGGTAATTTAGTTTGTCAAGCAGTGAGATTGATGCCACTCTGTTGTGGGAGTGAGGCCAAAATGCATCAAAAGCGCTTAATTCACTTTTTAAAAACTGCAGCATTGGGCCATATTTAACAATCTCAGTGGGTGCTACTCAGCGTTAGAGCTGCTGTATGTAACTCTTTTATACCCTTGTGCATTCAAGCATGCAGTTGTGTGTATATTTATAGGTGAATTCCTAGGTGTCTGTATATGTGTGATTTGAAAAACACATGCAGAACAGTAGGCGTCGTGTCCTTTTGCCAGTAAAAGGCAGAATTTATTTCAGAAGTAGGCTGCAGTGTTCTTTACAGCACCTCCATCTTTGCCTTGAGGGAGCAATGCTGCTGATTTAGCTCCTTTCACATTACACCATACATGACCAAGCAGACCTAATTTATTTTCCCTCCAATTTCCGCCCTCCCCGTCTCTCTGCATCTCTCTCTTCTTCTGGAAGTTTTTACAACTTTACATTTAACGCAACACTGACTGAAATGCACTCCAAATGTTTGGCAGTTTCTCTCCTGGCTGCTAATGTCAGCTCTGCACATGTCATTCGTAACTGCCCGGCTACTGCGGCCACAAAGCCGCTACAATCACACATTTCCAAATGCTTAGTGAGGGTAGCTGCAGTTAAAGTTGTTTTATTAGCTGTGTCGTTGTGAGAAGCTCAGCCGTAAATTTGCCTCCTCTGCTCCCGCCGTCTCTCCATCTCAGAGTGCTTTGTGAGGCAACTAATTAGGCCCGAGTAACAGACTGCACACTGACCTCCGCTTCTTTCCCTCTTTCATACTCACTTCACTTCAGTTTTCGTGTCTTGCCACACTGGCACGCCATATGCGGGACATTCTGAAGCCTTGGTGGCATCTGTCTCTTTATCTCTGGGTGACAAAACATGTCCGTGAGCATAATGACAGAAAACGTACAGAAAATGCACATTTAAATCAAAGCTACGACAAGAATGAGGAGCTGAGCTCTGAGCCCGCCCTAAACTTTACCATCAAAGTCCAGTGTTTGGTTGGCCCATTCATCCATCCTGACCTCGTCCCTATGGTGACGTTGTGGTTTCACCTGACTTCCTCCTTTGCTTTTATTATAATCAGGGCTGCACATAAGTGGTCCGCAGCTGTGCATTCGCTGTCAAAATAAAAGACGCGCACCAGATAAGAAGTTGCAATGCGTGTTTGCGTACATAAGATTTTCTGGAGGAGGACAGACATTTGTTTAGAACTCTTAAAGATGTTGAAGGAGCAACCTCCTTTAAGCATTTACTTTGGTGTTCCTCCACCTGCAAAGAAATGTCAGAACGAGTCCGAGCCGTAAAAGAAGCGCGTATTCTCGGAAAAGTGGTTGCAGAAGGTGAGCTGGCTTCAAACAAATGATGAACGCACAAAGATGTGGTGCAGAATATGTTGTGAAAATCCCACTCTAGCAGACAAAAATAGTGCCTTTTATATGTACGCAAACGCGTGTTTCAAATTCTTATCTGGTGCGCGTCTTTTATTTTGACAGCGAATGAGCACCTGCAGACCGCTTATGTGCACCCCTGGTTATAATCGCTGCAGTCTCTAGAGGACATTGTAACTGGAACATTAGCTTGTCATTTAAGTTAAAAACTGTCCATATTTTTTTCAGATCCAATAAAATAATAGCTGGTCTCCCTATTTGCCATAAAAAAAATGTAACACCCATAAAATTGAGGATTAAGGTGCTTTTACTGAGTTAGATGTTAGCAGAAAGCGAGCTAGCTAGTTTCCATTTAAAGATGGTATACCCTGTTCTTCCTGAAATATTTCTAAATGGCATTGAAGGGTTTAAAAAGTTGCATAGAAATAGTGGCATAAAAAACCTGGACAGGCTGAGTTGAGTTTCTGTTGTGCAAAACTGTGACACCATGGGTGCAGTATGATAGCTTGTTTGATCAACTTCAGCTGTGTCAGTACAGATACATCTGCGCAGAGTGACAGAAAATTTAAAGTTTGGAGAAAATAAATTCTGTCTATAAAATATGAGTCATCGATCACAGTGGTACAATCAGATTAATCCAATAACTTGGACAGTGCAAACAGAAGTGTATTACTGAGGCTTTGTATATATGACAATAGCAGCTTAAAAAACTTAAAAATAGTAACACCTCCTGTACAAGCCTCAGCTGTTGCATCATGAACAGAGTTTTACTGTGGATCATAAAATCATAAAAGGTAGGATCTTCCTGCGTTGTCATGAGGTGGCTATTTTTGATAAAGGGAGCACATCAGACAACAGACTCCTGCATGTCTCATTGCAGCTGGTCGAAGAAAACATTGATTTCTTTCTGAAGGATCAATTTAAACAGATATCAGAAGGTTTTGTGTAAAAATGTGTAGACAAACCAACCGAGTATATTGACCTTTTCCATTTTTACACAGTTAACGTAAATGCAAACTTTACAAGACCTAATGTAACATCCAACTATTGATATAATAATAATAAAAAAGCATCTCTTGCTTCAGATAACAGCTTGAGAGCTACACTATGCCACAGTTTAATAAAGCACTGCAATTTAATGAACCATTGATGTAATCATACCACATGTACGCAACCACTCCTCCTCAAGGAACTGAGTGGTTTAAACTGCCCAGTTAGTAAAAGCATTATGAAGAGCTCTCTCTCTCTCTCTCTCTCTCTCTCTGCGATGCACTCAGCAGTCAGATGTTGTAAATACTTGGGCGTGAAACAATGAAATATGTTTCAACATTTAACTACATGAAACTGTTTGCATTGTGGTTTAATTAAGAGGGGAAGATAAGAGGATAATTGCATAATTTTATTTTCACTCTAGACTTGGTGTCATAAAAATTAATTTGTAAAAAATATATATAACCAGATACACTGCATACCCACTGAGTTGATTGATGAGACAAGCATGTTCTAATGGTTCTAATGAGGGTGGAGGAAACAAAACTTCACCCTCATTGACTAAAGTCTGTCTCTATCATAGGGCATTGCACTTTTTATCTTTTCTCTTCTGACTTTTAAAATGCCAACATTTTTTCCTGAAGCCTCAAGCTGATACCTTTATTTCTAAAGAACAACTGCCAGGTCTGCTAAAATGAACGTGTCAAGACCCAAAAGGGGAAGTTTCTCTAGTGGGGCTACAGCAGGAAGTCAGTCCCATAGACTTAGAAATAATACTAGTAAGGGTTAAAGTTAGAGTTGTGGCTACTTAAGGGACTAGACATCCCTAAGCAGGCAGCTTTAGCTGCTATCTGTATGCTAGAAGCATTTGTAATTCAATTTTCTGACCCATAATATGACTGCAGTGTGATTAATTGTACTAACAAACCGTCCAAGAAGTGGAGCTCCAGTTTTGGAAGAACAGAAATTCTGTGATTTTATTGGTCTGCCACTTAGGAGTGATTATCAGGTCTTTGTCTGTGCATTGTCCCCCTGCAGTACACAAATCCAATGAATGCATTAGCTCATAACTAAGCACTCCGTCCTCTGATCCAAATATTTCAACATCTCATTCTGAAAACCCAAAATGCTCCTGGCCAAAACAGTGAGGCTTCAAAATGTGGAGAGCAGAAAGCAATGAGCGACGTCAAGGTGGCTGCATCCATTTTTTATACATTCTGCTTTCTAAACCACAAAAATGCCCAGAGACCAACAACAAAGTCAGACAAATCCTTACAAAATCCTTAAATCTTCATAAGTGAGAAATTAGAAAACAAATATAAGATTTCTGTTTAACGTGTTAAACGCCACAATACATGAATGATTACAGTAGTAATGGCTGGAAAATCTGGTGTTAAAAGATAGACGTACCTAAAGCAGAACACTGACTCTGATCTGAGGGTAGAAAGAAAATATTTCAGTTTGGTGATAATTAAGCTGAGATTTGCTGAAAATGGTGGGTGGTAATGATAAACACACTGATGTGCAGGCAGAAGGGAGTCTTTAAAGTGTGATTCAAGCAGCCTGAAGGTGGCAGAGCGTGGAACTCGTTGAGTGTTGATGGAGAATTTTAAAGGTTTTGAGTAGACGTCTTCACATGCTGTTCTAGCAAAGCAATGAGTGTTTAAGATGATACTGCAGAGCCTGATCAGTGCGTAGCCGTCAGGTGTGGTGGCTGATTGCAAGAAATGATCGTAGCACAGATGCACTTGCTCACAAAGCAGAGACTAAACAGTGACCAGAAGAAACACAAAGGAAGAGGAAAAGGAATAAAAAGGAATGAGGGAAGGAATGAGGGAAGGAATGAGAGAAGGAATGAGAGAAGGAATGAGAGAAGGACTTCGTTTGGACGATGATGATACTGTTGAAATTCCTGGGAATTCTCATGTGATGTACCCTAACAAACACTAACAGCAGACTGAATTGTTTCTGTGCCTGAAACAGTTTGGCTGAGATCCTGAAAGTCGGACCGTGGTGCCTACAGTCAAACCTTTGTAAAGAGAAGCTCCCTTTGGGTAAAGCTGATTATTTATTAGCACTCAAGTGAAGTCACCAGTCACCAATGTTAGCTGCAATATGCAACATGTTTGCCTTGAGGACACTGCTGTTGTGATTTGGCACTATATAAGTAAATTTTGAATTGTATGGAAATTTTAACCCTTAATAGGCCAATATAATTGGTTAACCCATTGTATTGCCATATGAAGACCTAAAGAGCATATCCAGGTTTAAATAATTAATATTTCAAAATAATTATTTATATTATGCTTTGATGCCCTCAGTTCATCTTCTGTCTTAAACTTGCAAACTTCATTTTGAAGCTAAAAAAAGTTCAGACCTCGTACCTTGAAGCTTTTATCGGTGACTAAAGTTTGAAAGGGAATCAAATTTAACATAAATGTCATGCAATAGCAAACAAATGGTTTCATCTAGCATCCTCTCGACTGGATGTCCCTTATAAATGGACAGTTTAAACAACAGGTGGGTGGAGCTTTTGTATGTTTGATATGACCATTTAAGAATACCCCACCTCTCTGACATCAACATTTGTAATGCAGCCTGAGCTTTTGGATCACTAGGTTTGCTGTTCATACACTGACTGCTTAAATGTCTTAAAGCAGTCTTCAGGAAAATCTCTCCAGACTTCTTGAAGGACATTCAAAGCTTTTCCTTTGATTTTGACCACCTTTCATCCAGATTTTATAACAAGCCACTGCCAATCAGATATCATTGTTTTCCAGATGATATCGCCTGGACTCATCTGGTTGTTGCAAAAATATTATTTTTTGCCTGTCGAACTGTTTCATCTTTGGCATTTTTCACAGATTCAACTAAAGAAATTGGAACAAATTATGTTTTTGCAACAGACTGCTAGAGTAGAAATGGCCTTGTCTGTTATATGCAACACAAGGTACAAGGACTGGACTGAAAATCAGTGGGAAAAGCAGCCAGTGTCCAAGAAAATACTTTGAAAGATGCTGAAAGACCACTTTAAAATTTAAAAAGTGAGTGGACATCCTGTTAAGTTCTGGCACGCTTTGTGTATCACTGACATAAGAAACCCATTTAATATGCTTAATGCCAGTGCTGAAATGTGGTTGTCACATGGCAGCTGGTACTGTATACACAGCATGGATGACCACACAGTATGCATGAAAAATGACAAGCAGATGGAGGGAAGACTTGAAGTGGTGTCTTCCCCAGGAAGGAAGGACACAAAGCAGGTGCCTTTTGGTGCAAATGAAAGCTCTCCAAGGAAACTCTGTGCCTCAGATTCATTTATCTCCACGGCCACCTGCAGGTCTTTCTTTGCTAAGTGCTGAAACAACATCACAGGTTTGTGAAGAATGAGAACGAGGGGGTAAATGTGTTCACTTTGTTATGTTTACTTCTTCACATCCATCCCTACATGGCTGACTCATTTATTTATCCCGAGGAAAGACCAAAACACAGAAGGAGGTGTATAAATACACATACTCCAGTTCAGAAAGGGGGTTTTTTTGTAAGGAGGAGTTGTGCTGTAATGGTGGTCTCTCTTTTTCTGCTTTAAGTAAATAAATACTTTTAATGGTTTGGCATTTGCTTCCCCATATGTAACCTCCAGGCTGCTCTTAATTAGGAAAGTATGCTGCTGGACTTATTAGTACAGCATGATATGGATTTGTTTGATGAGTACACAAATATACAAGCTCATTTATAGCTCTTTACCTAAATGAACCTCATCTTTTCTGATTTTTTTCCCTAGTTAAACACACACACACTGCTCGTGTCAGTGTAAGGTTATTTCACACACGTGTTGCATGTATGCCACGTTACCCGCGGGATGTCCTTTGATGGTGGTCCTTTGGCACACAAGTCTGACCACAAAGTCCATGTTAGGAAGGAGAAGTTGGGGCATGTGCTGCAGGTTTATCAGCCACATTTATCGCTTTCACGTGCTGGTTAGGTTTAGGGGGAAGACATCTGGGTTAAAATATACACAGTTACAACAGCAATACTGCACAATGAAAAATGACCCCTATCTAGTGAATTTAAATATAACATCAATGAATTGTGGGTTTTTTTTTTTCCATAACCCGGTTCATCATCAAGCACCGCCAAAGGTAAATGTGTGTAAGTGTGAAAAGCCAGCTGCTCTGACAAAACAGCAGCATTCAGTTAACTGGAAATGGTCTGGAACAGAATTGTTGTCGAGTCCTCAGTTCTAAATAGATTAACGGGCTTAAACTGATGATGTAGTAGATCACCTGTGTTACCTCGTGAGCTGCAGCTGCCTCTCAACAGCTGGAGTGTGGCCACGGCTGTAGACAAGAAACTTCTCGGAGTCTTGGGGAGAAGTGGGTAAGCAGCGATGAGTGCTGGGAGTTGATCCAGGAGATGTGGCTGAAACACAAATACTACCTTGTGTATTCTTTATTGTACAAAGACATTTCTGAGTAACTTCATGGTCAAACATTTGATTTGACAATACCTTCATTGAAAGACGGTAAGTGCTGTTGACTTTTTCAGTGGCTTTCTTTTCTTGAATAAATAATGTACACTTGTACTTAGACAAACATTCTTTTGCTTCACTGTGGGTTTTTTTGACAGCTCGAGTTGCTTTTTCAAAATAAGACACCAGCTCGAAAAATGTAAGAAGAGCTTCTCGGATGTTGTGTAATTTAAGCCTGAGAGCTGAAGCACTTAAAATAAAAATAAAATACCATCATTTGATGGTTCCAGCTTGCTGTTGTTCATTCCAGTCATTTTGATAATTTCAGGTTTGGGCTGTTGGTTGGACAAAGCAGCACTGTGATGGTGGCACTTTCATCTGTGACACTTTCAGAAATTTTACAAGCCTTTTAGAGGGTTACAAGAAAAAAACACTGTTTATTATGATTGTTGGAGCAGGATGATCTGAGCTCCACCTTGGTAAAGTAATGTTCTCATCTTTTATAATCTACAAACCACTTTGCAGAATTTGAGATGAAGAAAACAACTGTCCACAGTGCCTTCATTTCAAGAAGCCTGCAGCTGTGTTGTGGGTGATTTTCCACGGTTTTATTGTGACAGCAGATATAATGTTATATTACTGCTGCTGGAGACAGAACATTAGTAACAGCACAGTGGAGAAAATTGTCATTTTACCCCCGAACACGTTGACCATTTAGCTGGTGGTGGTCAGTAAATTACACTTTCATTATTACAGTCAATACTAAGAGTGATGAGCTGACCATGCAAGAACAGAAGATTCACAAAGTGTTTCCAGAAATCATCGAAAAATACACGTGTGCTCATATCCAGCTTGTTCCAATCTGCACTGCATGTACAGTCTGGGTTGTTTCTCACATCCAGTTCCTTCAATATTGATATAAACCTACTTAAAAAGAGCAGAGACGTGTTGTGTTTATTATTTTATTTCGAAGGACACAAAATGTCCCAGTATTAGAACTCTATGAAAAGAGTTACAACTTAGACTGAACATGTTTTTTCAATCACTCTAGATCTCCCTTTGGCATCTCTTAAATTATATCATGCACATTATATTGTGCTTATTTAATTTTACCCATAACACCCTTGACCTAATGGTGTGAAAAGTTGTCAGAAGCACAAATGATAAATGAAGCAACTGTTTTGAACAAAAGCAGTTGAGCTCATCAAATACTAAGGCAGAGTTTGAATGTGATCACAGAAGTAGAAGTGTTTGCTATCAAAGCTTTCAAAGGGTCATTAGCTATTAGTCACCTATAAGTGAAAAGGCTTTAACTCAAAGAACCTTTTGTGAACAAAATGTGTTCTCCCAGCTCC
Organism: Pundamilia nyererei; assembly: GCF_000239375.1. Lineage (NCBI taxonomy): Eukaryota > Metazoa > Chordata > Actinopteri > Cichliformes > Cichlidae > Pundamilia > Pundamilia nyererei. The sequence goes on from NW_005187564.1 coordinate 1,349,876, forward strand.
ATCTACAGTCGCCATCTCCCCTGAAGCCAGGCTGTATGAGAATAGAGATCATTTCTTACAGCTTCTATTGTAGTGCTGTCCGTTTATTACGGTACACAAGTTGAAGGTTGCCAGCTCACAAATTTCGATCAGGTCACAGATGGTTCAGCAGAATGGGCTCAAGTGTCAGGGTGTTGGATGAGGAGGAGATAATACCCTTAACCCCGTCATTCATCCCTCCTGGTCCAGCCTTCACCCAGCAGATGCCGTAAACAAGTCAGGCGTTCCTGCTGCATTCTCAGAAGGGTTAAGTGGTTGAGTACATGTCTGAAGGACAATCTGCAGCGCTGGTATGAAACACGTTTAGCTGCATGTAAAGCATTTACAAACCTTTATTTATTCTGAAAGGTTTGAAAAAGGATAATAAGGGCTACTTTTAATGTTAGTCATACTTTAGCATCCTTTATGCTAATCTGTGACTTTTTAGATTGATAATTCATATTCACTGAGATAAAAAGCAGACATCTGATTGTTGCTCTGTGTGGAGTAACAGCAGCAGCAGCAGCAAAAAATGTCACAGGCATTTCTGGACCTTTGATTTGACTGAATTGGGGTGTCTCTCTGAATAACAAAAGTTTACTTCCTCCTGTCCTGCCACAGTTTTGTCCTTAGCAATAGTGCTAGTTCAGCTAAACTGCTGCAGTGCAATGTTTTATAATCTGACCATCAAACAAAAAAAAAGGCATCGTAGATGGACAGAAGATGTTCTTCCAAGTATATTGTTGTTACAATACAGAACTTAAGTCCATGTGTCTCTTTTAATATATAATGATTTTTACAACTAATTTGATGTAAACAGGCAGCTGCAAAAGTGTCATACTAGTATGATGTTTAGTTTCATAGATCTTTATTAGTCCTGAAGGAAATTCACCATGGTTGTCAGCTGATCACGCACACAATAAAAGAAAACATTCACTCAACACCAATAGCATCGAGTCGATCAAATAATAATAATAAAAAAAGATTATTAACAATAATTTAGAATAAATTAATTAAATCAAACTACTCCGATAATGCAGGGCAGCAAATTAGTATCTTTGCTGCAGTGGTGGCGCCACATTAGTGCAGCGCATCAAAACTCTGCTGCAGGCGGTTCAGTGTGTGGACACTTTGCTAAGTCAGTGCATGGGGACATCCTGTGTACACTGAAAAAAGAGCATGTCGGATTTACTTAATTCAATAGTGGACATGGGTTGCACGCAGTTGTTTTGCTTTGGCAGAACCTTAAACAATGGAGTTAAATCAACACAACTTATTCATATTCAATAAACCTGTGCATTTTGTGTTGATAAAACGTGATTGACAGATGTTTAGATGAAGTAAGTTGAGCTCTTGGAATGTTTTAATCCTTCACAATTTTGTCAACTTTTACCCCAATACTACTTGGTCACTTAAATATTACATGTTGTCTTCATATTACATAATAGTCTGGTTAACAGAAAAATTGAATCAACCTGCTATCTCCATCCAAGTTGCAGGGGTATAAACCCTGAAGTGATGGTTCCAAAGCAGGGTACACCCTGGACAGCTCACCAGTCTGTCACATAGAGACAAAAAACCATTTGCAATCACATTCATGGGTAATTTAAAAACACCAATAATCCTAACTCTAATAACTGCATGACATTTAACCAGTATACCCAGAGAGAACCAACTGCAAACTAGCCAGTTTGTGGATTTGAACCCAAGACCTTTGTGCTGTGAGGCAACAGCACTAACCACCACGCCACCAAGTTGTCAATCGAGGTTTAACAAAAGTAGGAAAGCTATGATTTCAAGGCTTGATGCGCAATTTTCTGTAAGATTTTGTCCATGACAGGTTAAACCACAATAAATAGCGATAGCATACACGTAGTGTGTGTGTAGTTGTCTGCCTCTTATAACTCCAGTGATTTTCCTGCAGTTTGAAATCTCATGTGATCTTGTGAATTCCATGCGTCCAGCAACTAACCGCTCTTACTAGATTGTTCTTGCTGAGATGACATGATGCAAACTAAGTTGTTGAATTTCATACAGATCCTACAGATAATTACGTTCACCATAGAAACATGAAATTATTTTGTTCAAGTTAGACTTTTGTAAATGTAACAACCACCCAATTTCCTTTTTTCGATATACTGGAAAAAGTAGAGGCGGCTGCTCGACTTGACTGAGATGGATGCCTTCCTCAAACCACGATCCAAAGCGCACGAGATGAAATCATGTCGCGAGATTTAACATTGCTATATTATTGACTTACTTCACTCGAACATGATATGAGCAATTTAATATGCCCTCTGCATATCATGTTGTTTCTACACTATATAATTACACATAACTTTAAAGCATGAAGCAATTGTGTTGCCAAGATGCTTATATAAAACCAAGACATTTCCAATCCCTTTTTTTTCAGTGTATTTCAGGGGTCTGGAACTTGGAAAGTTTTCAGGGTATGTGGGTAAAATCTTGCATGTCCTCATTAAATATACCACAGCTACTGCAGAAAAAACACCCCTCTCCAGCAGGTCAGGCCAGAGGCACTGATTGATTTTTTATGGAATGACCCTGATAATAAAAATATGGATGTATACTCTGTGTGCACGAGTTCACAGTGACTCTGGTGGATGTTTTTTTTTTGCTCATCTTGAACACCCACACTTTGTTTTCAGGTCACAAGGACACCCGATCTGACATGAACTGTCAGTCTCCCATTATATCTGTAGCAGTCTGTCAGGACTAAAGAGACCAAGCATCCAGCTAACCATTATATCAGTGCTGCGCTTGATAGAAGCACAGAGAGCAACCATCAGACCTCGACTGGAACTAAATGACAGATAACCCCCCCCCCCGTCTGAGTCTCTCTCTATTCTCACTTTCCCTTTGCCTTTCTTGATCTCTTTGTCTCTCTCCTCCCTTTCAACAAGCCCTCTCTTCTCTGTCCTTTCTCCCCATGGTCTCTCATCTCTCCTGTTTTAACTCCCCTTCTACCGCGCTGCCTGTCTTTCGGTTTTTCACTGTGCTTTTATCTTCCTGCCCCTCTTCTCTGCCTGCTCACTTTCATATTTCCCATCTCCCTAAATCTATCTCTGCTCCTGTCCGTCATGTCCTGTCGTCTCAGCGGATCAGGCCGCTCGGCAGATGCAGAAAATGGACGATGACTTACTTTCCCCTCTCTGTAATAAACTCGGGGTGGGGCTGGCTGAAGCCAGGCTCTGAGCCAGCATTTGTGTCAGCGTGACAACATGAAGTGGGCGCTTAAAGCAGAGAAGATTCGCAGCTTTAGTTCACAGAGGGCAGAGCAGAGAGACGACGCAGAGAACCTGGAATTGAAAACAGGGACACGTCCTTCACGCAAAGAAATTCAGACACCAAGAAAACAATGCAATATGGTCTTTATTACCAGTGGGATCGAATGTGTTGTGATTCTGTCATTCTTTGTATTTTTATTGTGCGATGTGTACTGTTGATATCAACTGTAGTAATCCAACAAATAGCACCACATGCTCTTCAAACCTGTGGAGGCTTTGAGGTTTAATCATAAATCTGTAACAACTCCAGGTATCTTACTGACGGACCACTGGGGACCGGGCTGTGTGGAAATTACAGCTCCTCGATGCTTAACAAAAGAGAAGAAAGAAAAACAGCAAACCTGACAAAGATTGTTGTCCTCAGGTTGGTCTTAAAGGTTAGGAGTGTTGAGTTTGATAAAGTGCATACTGGCTTGCTCTTCAAGGTCATGATATAGGACAGTCACAAAGCCTTTAGCATTTTACTTGTGCAGGAAAAGAAGAAAGCTTTGAATCCATACTCTCTGTGGTGGGTTATAGGAATAATGCTGGTCGATCACTATTTTTCATCATTTCTGGGTAGAACAACAGGAACTGAATATTTTTAAAGCTCCAACTTTCATTCTTGATCAATGTTTGTGCTGCTCCAAGTCTCTAGAGGCACAATACAAATCCTCCCAGTTCAGAGAGAAAACTACAAAACCAAACCTGTGTCATGTTCTTTTATCTCTCGCCGCACTATGCAGTCATCCATGCCTGTTATGGACATTCCAATTTTTCCAAATCTCTGGACCCTGTGGGACACTCGAGTTATGAGCATCAAGAGGGCGCTGAGAGTCAGGGGCTGGAACAGATGGTAGCACGCCTCGAGGGGGCCATCAGCTCAATCCAGAGATCCAACAACCAACTTTTAGATCCAAATATAAGCAGGGACAGGCTCTTTTCACCCTGCAACCCTGAACCAGATAAGCTGTGGAAAAAAAGATATTTGATCAAATGACATGCTATGAACTCTAGACTGAAGCCTGAGGACCTATGGGAGTTATCTTTGTACATATACAATAGGAAAAAAAAATGGGTGGATGAGCACATATTGTGCTTTCCACCCTAATGAGCTGCAACTAACTATATTTGCTGAATTTACTCATATAAGATGCAACTTTGTTAGAGTTGAAAATTCAGATTCTCTCAATTGCAGGTAAGCCTGTGAACCCTAAAGTTCACTAAAGACATGAAAAGTACAAACATCTGTGAGATTGTGATTCTATTATGAAAATCTGACAACAGTTGATGAGGATGTGATGTGGAATATGAAAAATAATTTGTGTCTGATCATAAATTTGCAAAGACAATGCCCGGGGACGGGGAGGACAGATATGTTCCATATCATCCTCGTGGCTGTCAGGGCCCAAGATTTCTCAACAAATTGAGCAATGTTATTCATTCCACAGTTATTGGTTCTAATATTGTGGCTGATGAGTGCATGTACCACACTATGTCAAAACACAAATCATTTTTTGTCTATGAATGAAAAACATTTAATCACAGAATCCTCTGCATATTTGGAATCTGTGGAAAAGATTTGCAAGGAAGATTTCCAAACAACTGATTTGTGAAATCCCTTTTTTGGAGCCAAATGTGACCATACTTTGATGAGTGAGTGCTCTAATAGCTTCAACATCTAATAGCTTCAACATTAGGCTGAATAAACTGAAACTATATGCACAAAAGTCTAAGAATTTCATGCACCAAAACTGGAACAGTACAATTAAGCACACAGCAACCATCTTACTCGTCAGATAATTATATTTAAAATGCTTCACATCATTTTTGCAGCAGGCTGTAAACATGTTTATTTCTGATACAAATTTGGACATTTTAACTTTGAAGTCTATGGGGGACTGACTAACTGCTGGAGCCCCTCATGGCCATTACAGGAACTGCAAGTTTTGTTTTTTCAGCTTCTGGCTGTTGATCTGTTTAAAACATAACTGATTCCGCCTTCAGTGCTTCCTCTTGCACTTTAATATGCTGATAGCACCATGGAAAGACACTATAGACAAACTGTAATCCTACACAAAACCCATTTTCGTTTGGCAATAGGACCGCAAAAAGATTTTTACATGTCGCAATTTTGTATCTCTCAGAGAATAATTCTGTGACCTCTCACTCCCAAAACCAAAGTCAAAACTCGCATTTTAGAGGGGAGAGAGAGCACATCCATTAAAGGTGACTCTCCCAATCGCCCCCTTTTACTGTATCTGTGGAGGAGATAGGAATCAGTGCTCTATGCAGAGAATGCTCTGTATGATCACTGACAGTGCAAATAGGCAGAAAAGCCATTTCAGTCAGGAAATGAGAAGGCAGCGGCTTGTGGAGGCCCTCCAAAATGATACTTATCTGCCAATCAGGGAGGGAATCTGTGATAAGGAAAAGCGGATCGCAGGTGAAGAGACACGAGGAAGTGAGGTGTCAGACGAGGGTAAGGAAGTAAAGGAGAGAGTGCCGGAGAGAGATACAAGGGGGGACGAGAGATTGAACAGCGCTCAGATTGCAGGCGAATGAGGGAGGAGGATGTGGAGTAGGTAATAGATTGCTGCTGAAAAAGCACACGTGGGTCATGAAAGAGAAAGAGGGTGTGCAGGCAGAGAAAGCAAGCGTGACTCAGAGAAATAGTAGGTGGGTGAGAGGAGGGAGGAGAGAGAGAAATGTAATGGGGAAAAAAGAACAGCAGACCTTTTTTTCACTTCGTGCAATTGGGGAAGATACCAATTTTGCCACAAAGTGAACATTAGATGAAAATGTCATCTCCATACAGGTAATTTACTCTCCCCTGCTTAAAATGTGCTCTTCAAAATGGTAAAGGTCAGGAGAGAACAGGCTGATGGGTACATGCACAGTGTGATGATGAGTGGGAAGGGCAAGCTGAAAATCTCCCGAAATAAAATGACACAGTCCAGACACCGCAAATATAATGGATACCTACAAGTATTGAAATATTCAATACTTAAAGTAAATCCATGTACAATTCCAATAAAGTTGGGACGTAAATAAAAACAGAAAACAAGGATTTGCAAATCCTTTTCAACCTATATCCAATTACGAATACACTATTCAATTCAATTCAATTCAATTCAATTTTATTTATATAGCGCCAAATCACAACATAAGTCGCCTCAAGGCGCTTCATAGATACAGAGAAAAAAACCCAACAATCATATGACCCCCTATGAGCAAGCACTTTGGCAACAGTGGGAAGGAAAAACTCCCTTTTAACAGGAAGAAACCTCCGGCAGAACCAGGCTCAGGGAGGGGCGGCCATCTGCTGCGACCGGTTGGGGTGAGAGAAGGAAGACAGGATAAAAGACATGCTGTGGAAGAGAGACAGAGGTTAATAACAGATAGTCTACAAAGACAAGATATCTAATGTTCAAACTGATAAACTTTATTGTTGTTTTGCAAATCTTCACTCATTCTGAATTTGATGCCTGCTACAGGTTCCAAAAAAGCTGGGACAGGGGCAGCAAAACACTGGGCAGTTTGAGAGATGTTCATAAAAAAAACACCTGTTTTGAACATGCCACTGGTGAACAGGTTAATTTGAAACAGGTGTTTGTCATGATTGCATATAAAAGGAGCATCCCCAAAAGGCTCTGTCACGGCCCAGCGGCACGAGGGAACAGGGATGGACACAGGCGCAGAAACCAACCCGGAAGCGAGGTGACTGAAAACAAATGATTTATTCCGCCCACATGAAAACAAAGGCAAAACATAAAGCGACGCCACCACACTAGTGGCGCGTAGGGTTCGTCAGGGATAATGAGGGCGACCTAGACACCTCTAGGAGACAGCTGACAGCGGGGACAGCGGGGAGGTAGAAACAGGACTAGGCAGGGGCCGGGGGCACTGGAACAAGAGGAGATCACGATCAGAGGGATCCAGCAGACAACCAACAATCCTCCGCAGTTGAATAGAATTGCCTTACTTGGTTTCAGATGGAGGGGACAGGTGGAGCGGAAAATCCGGAAGCGGTCGAGGCGTGGGGAGGCAGGCAGGCGAGCGGTGGGCCGGCAGGCCACGTTGTGTAAGCAGCTGGCGGCCCCGGTCCAGGAGGATGGGAGCGAGGGGAACAAGATCTCCACTCCGGGTGCTATCACTGAGGACAAGAAAGGACAGGTGAGTCATCACACGGCGTTAAGACAAGGTTTAGGATGCTCCACAGAACTAACATGGGAATAGCAGATACTCAGGCGATGAGGGGTTGAGAGCGCAGGTCTGATATACCGCTGGCACGATTGCTCACAGGTGGTCAGCCCGGGAGGGGCAACCGGACTCCGCCTAAAGGAGGAGGAGCCGCTGTCTGAGACCTGCAGGTGCCCAACCAGACCGTGACAGGCTCAGGCGTTCACAAGCAAGGATGGGGCGAGGATCACCACTTTGTGAACAACTGTGTGGGCAAATAGTCCAGCAGTTTAAGAACAACGTTTCTTATTGTACAATTGCAAGGAATCTGGGGATTTTATCATTTAATATCATTTAATTGTCCATAATATCATCAAAAGATTCAGAGAATCTGGAGAAATCTCTGCACGTAAGCAGCAAGGCTGAATACCAACACTGGATGCCCATGACCTTCGATATGTCAGGCGGTACTGCATTAAAAACCAACATCCTCCTGTAAAGGATATTACCACGTGGACTCAGGAATACTTCAGAAAACCATTGTCAGTTAACACAGTATGCGCTACACCTGCAAGTTAAAACGCTACCGTGCAAAGCGAAAGCCATATATCAACAACACCCAGAAACGCGGCCGGCTTCTTACCAAGATCCATTGTCATGTCTGCATTAGTACACAATATCTACACCATTTTATGTGACTAAATTTAAACAGAATTAGAATAATCTTTTATATTAACCCTACATTTACCACCCTGTAAAAAGTTCTATGTGTAGGTCATCTAGGCTTTCTGCTCCTAATTTATCCAAAGCTAGCTAGCACTTATTATCACCTATAGCCATGTTGAAATAAACAAATGTGGAACTTATTTATTGTGCTGCGTTTGGTTTACTTATCGCTACTTTTGAGATTGCTCTAGTTATGACGTGAAAATTAGGTGACATTTTAGGTCATCAACAGGTTGTGTTAGTTTTAAAGCAAGAAGTGCATTCAAGGGTAGAATACAAAGTTATCAGCTAATGCTAAAGCTTGGTTGCTAGGCTACAACCACAGACTGTATGGGAACATTGCACAGACACAGATATCTGATAGGTGGTGCTCAGTAACATCAAAAAAAATTCCTAAAACTTCATTCATCAAAACTGGTGCTCACATTTTTTGGGCAGCCCGTTAGTACAATTAACAGCCATATTATCAATGAGATAATTTCATTAAAATTACGCCAAAAGGCTCCATTTCAGGGAATACAATTAGCTGAGCAAGCCTAGCAGACAGCTAGCAGCTACAGCCGCCTGTGTGTGTGTAAGAAGTGCAAAAGTGCCATATCCAAAATGGATCAATAAGTAAATAAGTATACAAAAGGTATTTATAAAGTTCTTTACACAGAAATATAGATAAAGAGTGCTGTACAACTAAAATATATGATATCAGAATACAGTTAAATATACAGAACAAAAGGGAATAAAAGAAAAATACAATAAAAGAATTCTACATCAAATGACTAGCTGAATAAAAAAGTTACACAAATGAGAAACTGTATGACAATTCCCTTTATGATGGCAAATGCAATCTTTCTAATGGTCTAAAGTAGAAGGCAGACGGCAGACTGTTTTATGACCTCAGTAAAAACTTCTCCTGTTTGTTTTTTCATGTTTATTTAGTAAATTATGGTCCATTTAGAGTCAAACAGACAATAAAGAAATGTATGACTTACGGCATAGCTATCATTTTATTACACTGACTACCATAAGAAATATGGTAGTCAGTGGTAGTTATCGCTTGACTGCGATGTCTGGTTTGAAAATATGAAGCTGGTGAAAGCCAAAAACTCGGCCGAAAGAAGTGGACAGCCGTGGTTAAAAAAACTGCAAAAATTTCTCAATGGAAAAAATGTGTTATGAAAGCATTTTAAAGATATTGCTTTTAAATACAAATTATCTTCAAGTTTCATAATAATGAAATCATTTTTAACACCTGGGATTTATTGGTTCATTCTCGAATCAGGAAAAATTAATGTTGTCTTCATTTGGTTTAACGTCGAAAGATCTCCGTGAAATACTCCATGAAAAGCACGGCAGATAATAACACAAATGGAGGAATTTGAAATGACAAGGAAACACGGCACATCCATCACAACGACAAATTAAAATTTCTTGGGGATTTTGTTTTTGCCCGGTTGGAGAACAAAAGCGTACAAATGCTCCTTGGCTCTCCGGCGTGTACCAGGCCTTTATTCCCCTGCAGGAAACATTCTCCTCTGGCAAGCTGGGTGGCACAGATAAGCAAGTGTGCTGTCAACTCAGCACCTTGGCTCGGTGGTGGAAAACAGCCCAATCAATACATCATTAATCATTGGTTTAATGTGGCCAAGCCCCGATGTGGACAAGCATTAGAATGGAGGGATTAGTGGGAGCAGAAATGAGCTTGACGGCTCTCAAAAAAAAAGAAAAAAAAGAAACCAGATAAATGATGAGAGAGAAATTTGTTCCGAGTGCTGAACCCAACCTGATGGATGGTGGCTGGGGTGTGCACAAGTAGGCGGTAATATCTCTGCTTGTAAAATGTGCCCTTATTCGTCGGCTATGGTGTTCTTTGTATGACTTACTCATGTAAAATTATGACTTAATCATGTGAGTGCATTCAGCCGTTAACATCCAGCCACCAGCATCTTCAGCAAACTATAAAACTGTGATTCACAGCTCTGACTCATCTGTCGGGACTTGTAACGAACGATTTATTTTCATCACTCATATAAAAATTGACCGAGAGACAAAAATCACAGCACAGCGACTATCTTACCTGTTCTGACAAATAAATTAAATCACAACACATGTGCGAAATGATTCATCAGTTCCCGCCCATTAACCTGCCTCAAAGTCTTTTCGCTCAGAGACAGAAAAAACATAGATCTTCTTCCTTGATCTTTTCCTTGCAGCTGGATGCCCGTGGATTTCCTCCTCGCCACGTTCCTCGTGTAAATAATGAATACTGAGCACTCAAAAGCCTTCCTGTCTCAGCGATGCTGTTTGTGCTCCTGCTGTGGGACAGTGCGGCTGACAAGATGGGGACAGCGCTCTGGCGGCTCTGACAGCCACACTTGAGCCGCTTTCACTCCGCTATAAATTTTTAACAAATTTGCCAAAGCCCTTGGAACTTGTTACATGCTTTGACCTCCTCTAAGTTCTAACGTGGGCCACAGGCTACGACTTTAGCTCAGTGTGTAGATTACTGCACCTACTGTTAAACATCCTGGGCATCTGCAAGCAGAGAAAAATATATCAAAAGATAAAAATCAAGGAAAATGATCCGACTATAATAGAGGGGGTTGGAAACTGTTAATACCAAAGAGACATTTTTGAGTTAAGTCCTGGTTATTCAAAAAAATATGTATGTTAGCCTCATGATGAAGGCAGCAGCCTGCTGAAAAGAAACAAGCGGATCGATAACACTAACAGGTGTAAATAATTAAAACTTTTTATCACCTACCCTGTAGTGAACTGTTTATTGTCCTGGTCCTATCTAATCTCATATGTTTAGGCCTACTTTGGAACACTGCCCTGCAGGCACGCTGAGTCCTACTCATGTTTGTGCAAATTAATCAAATTAAAAATATTTTTCCTAAGATCACAAACATAGCAGCTCAATAGTTTTAATTATAGTCAAAACAAAACAAAATCGACCAGTTTCTGTTTAATTTTGACTAAAGTCCAGGTCACTACAAGCTAATCCTTTATTGTTTTCTCTAGCTACACACTGCCTGCGAGCACAACAATAATGTGCTTGTTTTTCAAAATTATTTAATTTTTTGTTCGCTGTTGCTAATTTCCCTGTGATTGAAGCACACAAAATTTTCCTCTCAATGTGAACTTTCCTATTTATCAGCACGACTTTCTTTCTTTGGTATTTAGAGCCCATACCTGGGGGTATAATCAGGTGTATGCATGCATGCTATGTGTTGAATAGGCTAGACAGATTTACAGTTTGGGAACGTAAATACAATAATAATTTAAAAAAAAAATTCACTTCAAATCAATATATTTTTGATTTGTTTTGCTTACAGCTAACAGGAAGCCATTGGAGGTCAAAAGGTCAACATGTTGGCGACTGAGGGTTATATTTTCTAAAATTAGACACTGCTGTTGTATTCTTAAGATTAAAGTTGAATGAGAGGATAATGATTTGTACTTCTGTGGCGTCAACTTGACTGAGATCAGTGCTGAACCTCTAGTATCAGTTTTGCACCTCAATGTGATTGTGCAACATGGACATAAATGTGCAAAATTAATTGTAACTTCACCCATCTATTTATTTTCTTAACAACTTATTAATTCAGGGTCACAGGGGGCTAACGCCAGTCCAAATTATTAAGTCATACATTTAGTAATAGTCTAGTACTGTGCAGCACTTTTTGAACCTTCTTGCTGGGAAGTGACAGTCACAATAACAGCAACACAATGCAACAAGGCAAAAGAAAAACTAAAAAAAAAAAAATGGAAAAAATTTTTTTAATAGATAAAATGTTTTTAATTTAATGTAACCTAACACTTCTACTTGTTCCAAAACTTCCCTGGTTTTGAAACAAGTAGGTTTTACCTTTTCCATTAAGTCTCTCTGGTATACATTTGCAGGTGTTCAATTCAGTTCAGTTTTATTAATATAGTGCATAATCACAACAGCAGTTACCTGAAGCCATTTTATATTGTAACATAAAGACTCTACAATAACACAAAAAAACCCCAACAATCATGTGACCCCCAATGAGCAAGATTTGTAATTAGTTGTGTTATATAGATGAAAATTCAATATAAAATATTAGAAGCAAATCAACCCTAACTATGATTTGGAGAAACATAAAACACTTTTTTGAGGAAATCATTTAAATATTTTTGTCTGTGTTTATATTTTTACAGCTTGCCAAGACAGAGCAGTTTAAAAAATGTAATCTGATTGTCTAGTGTTACAGTTGGGGTTCAGGCTTTTACCGATGACTTCAGCCTCACAGGGTTAAAAGGTTAACTAAATAAAATGGTAAAACCTTAAAATCTGAGTCTAAAATGTATGTTTTACTTTATTTGCAATGTAAAATCTTGAAGAAACTGTGCAAACGTAAGCCTTTTGCGGCTCAGACACGTATGTGCCATTAGGTCCTGAAGGAAGGAGGTTGAATAATTAACCCTAAGGGGTACACTCATGTGGATCACATGCATGGAGTAGCTTTTACTACATTACATATTACTTGTTTCTAGCGATGTGCTCTTCAATGAAAATTTTGTTCATAACACTAAATAAATGACAGACGTTTCATTACTGTATTCACTCCAAGTTCTTCATGTTCAAAAACATAAAGAGGCCATTTGCCTGGCGTGCCTCTTTAACGTGTCTTAATTGGAGCGAGAGAAAATGTATTTAGTGGAAGTGAACTCGCCCAGTGAACCATTGCGTGAATTTTCTTTTACTTTCAATTATTCTGAAATTCCACGTGAACTCTCCATGAACCCAACATGAGCTAAATATTATTATAGGATCAAGAGGTCTAGTCTACACGTGTGAAAGAATACAGATGGTAGAAAAATGAGCTTGGGACCATTTTATTATTGTTATTGGCAAAATACGTTGAGCCAAATCTGACAGTATTAAGTTCAGATTGACCCAAAAACCTCCCGTTGACCGATTTTGGCAGCCCCTTGTCAGCGAGATCTTCCCTTTCGGCAAACTTTATGTCATGCTAGGTCTGCTCAATGGGCAGACATCCTGCCAGCTGATGTTTACAGCCTTCCTCCTCAGCCTTTGGAGGCGAGGGTTGGGCATTTCATCTTTGTATTACAGAGTACTCATGTTTTCTCCAAACCGAAGCTCAAAATCAAAGCTGATTAATCCATTAGCCAACAACTGTTAGCCAGCAGAGTAGAATGAGACATGAAAGCATTTCGATATGGCCTTTTGTATCGAGGGTGTGACAGATTAGTGCCTAGACAATTCTACCCCAACGATAAAATCTGTGCCAGGGGAAATGTGCCACACACTTTAAATGACCCGTTCCAGAAACATCAAAGCTTTTCATTCCCAAATCCTCTTGAACATCACACCTTTGAGACAGTCCCATGCTCCTGATGATTTGATGAAGGGGAACAACATTCATTGTGGATATCATCTGGAGGATTTTCAGAGTGCAAACTAAATCTAGCTCATCTTATGAGCACACATGCAATAAATTCACCGATCCGTCCATTTCCAAGTTATACTACATGAGATCTTTGGGACTAGAAGACAAACATCCAAAAGCAAAAGGGGAAACACACTTTTGCTATTTGTACATCATAATTGAACAGAGTATAGGTTGTCTTATATATCAATGTCTCAGCAACTTAAGAAGGTAAGTTTCCATGCTAAATGTGGGACAAATAGATAGGCAGTCATTATGGCCTCTAAACAACAATGCTTGGTTATTCTCAGTCAGCAGTGATGAGTGCTACCATCAGTGGTCTGATGAGAGACGCTGATGGCATGAATTAGTTACAGGGTGTTTGTAGACGAGCTGGAACAATTCTAATCCACCGAGGCTCCACTCACAGCTTCCAGGACTTTCAGAGCATCCCCTGCTGATGTCCTGGTACCCAATACCAAATAGCACCTCAAGGGGGTCATGTAGAGTCCAGGCCTTCAAGGGTCAGCGCTGTTTTGGTGCCACGCAGAGAACCAACAGCATATTTGGCACTGACACTTTTTTTTAATCTCCTACAGTATTTAAGATTTTGGCTGGAGGTAATGTGATAAAACAAGCTGTCACTAGTGATTGATAATCATGAAAACAGTTTACTTCACACACAAACCCTCGTTTTCAGTCATGACTCATAGTTCATGACTGAAGTATAGTTTGTTTTTGTTTTTTCAAACGTAGCAGTCACTGCTTCATGTGAAAGGAACCAATGGAGGTGGTTCAGGTTTCCGATTTGGATCCCTCTTAGACAATTACTGCTGGATATTTTCCAGTCATGTCTCACATGAGGTGCATATCTCATCTGGCCTGGATACACAATGGGATTCCCCAGGAGAAACTGGAAAACACTGGCGGGCGAAAAACATGTCTGTAATACCCTGCTTAGTCTGCCACCACTGTGACTCAACTTTGGATAAGAGGAAGAGAATGAGTGAATGGATATATGCTTATAATCTGTGTAAATACTCTAGTGAATACTATGAATGCTTATGATCTGTGTAACAACAAAAACAACTCTTAAAGTTTTTGCATTGAATTGGAAAAACCAATTACATCCAGTGTGACCCCCACAAAATCAGAGGGTTTAAGGTAGTCATTTAGTCAATTAATGCAAACGTTTGTATTAGAAATATTTTTGAGGTGGCGGGTTGAAATTTTGCACTATTTTCAATTTTTGTTATTTTTTTTAAGCATTGTTGAGAGCTCAAAGCCCTCCAAGAAAAATGTTTGGGTTTTTTTGTTTAGCACGATTTATTTCTATGACCAGCTCTGAGCATCAGTATCATACTGTAGTTGGGATAAACTGCATCAGTGATGTAGAGGAACTAAAACAAGCATTGGTACCCTGGTTGGCTGTTCTGTTTTCTAGAGAAAACTTCCAAGAAATTGCATTCTGGATAAATAGTAAATTCAAAACTCACAGGTGTGGGATAGTTGGCTCATTTTTAGCCTACATTTGACACCAGGATCATTTTCTAGCTGGGATTCCTCGTGGGCAAAAATAATGGTTTAATGTAGAATTTTTTTTAATAAGTATGTTAAAAAACTTCCCACGATGAAGTGATAAAGACAAAGAAGTCATAGCAGTCCGAAAAGGCTTGTGTGCTGTTTGGTATTGAGCAAGGTAAACTAAACAAAAATCTAAAACTAGTGCAATCATTTATAAAAGAAAACCATATAAAAGAAAAACGATATAAAATAACTGTTCTGAACTACTGCCCTTGATAAATATTTTCCATATTTTAAAAATAAAGAACGAATGAAACAAAAAAAACTAAATTAAAATATTTTCATGAGATGAAAAGGCTAGACTGAAATTAACCACTTTCTTCTGAAACCAAAAGAAACAACAGATTTAAGGTAGAAAACAGACATTTTTAATAATATCACGAAGAAATGAAAAACTATAACGACATTGGCACGGGCCTGCCAACGGCGCCAGTAGGTCAAAGTTAATAATAGGATTACAGTGAGCTATCATTATGCTCCTCTTTCCATGTTTAAGGTAAGAGGAGGTATATTGTGTAACCCTGGCTGGAAAACACAGTTTATATGACTGACTGCCAAACCAATGTTGACAGTACATTTAGCACAAACTCCCAAATGGCTGATTTCCAGTGCATTTTAAGTTTTTCAAATCCCATGAATGAAAGCTTCTTAAACCATTAGCACTTATTTGACTAATGTATTTCTCTACTTCCTGTGTTTATGACTTACCAAATTACAGTATGAACCCCAGAGGAGCCGCCACAGCAAAAGAGTACTAATACTCAGCTCTCAACGACCCCACGCTTTGGCAACAGACCTGATCTCGCCCATCTTTCCCGTATTTTGGCATTGTCCCGTGGCTGTTATCAACAACTAATTAACGTGTAATGAATGGGCTTTTTAAATGGCGAGCAGAATAACTAATGTGTTGCAGACGCTAACGCTGCACTAATAAATCAAGCGAGTGACTGTAAACACGAAGCGCTTTCATGCACGCCCTGCCTTTATGAATGAGTTGCTGGCGCGGCTCTGTCCAGCTACGGCAGCTAAAGTTCAAGACTGCGACCTTTGACGAGACATATGTGTGTCTGAGGCTGGTAGCTGAGGGGGAAGCGTGGGAGGAAATATTTAACCTTTGACTTCTTCTTTAGTGGAGAAGTTGTAATTGAGACAAACGTTTGCAGCGGCCTAAGACACGGAGCATTCTCTTTGTTGGACATAGGAAACAAATGTTGATGGGATAAAGTCACTGTCAATGGAAGCGACAGGTAGAGCTCAGTTTTGGCCCTAGGGCCCCTCTTCTGCCTCACATTAATCAGCTAATGTCACAGCTGTTAATGCAAACCCTCCAATTCCAGCACATGTCAAACATCTCTGTGCCATTTTCATAGCGTTTCATATACAACCCCAAAAAGAGAAATGAGAACTTGTTCCCATCTCGTGCGACTTAAAACACGGGGCCCCACAGTCCTACCATCAGCCCCATTTAGAAGAAGCGAGACACTGACAAAGAGGTGAAATGGAGGAATCCGCGCTGGGAAGCCAACGGGAACCGTGAATCATATCCTCTCTCATCAAGTCATATTGCACAGAGTGAGCCTGTTCACCGAGATGAAGCCGTTTGCTAGTCTCTCAGCAGGCCTCATCAGTGAGCTTGTACCACTCTAATACATGTGAGGCGCTCTGTCAACCCCCCTCTGCCACCAACCAACCACCCCATTATTATAAACGCCCACACAGTGGCGCACCACTGTTACACTGAATGGACGGCAGATTGAAGGAGGGAATTGCCATGTTTATGTATGTAATTCGTGTCACTGCGCGGAGATTCTGTGAAATTATTTTGCGACTGAATTTTTCTTTTACTGATCCTAGAACACCAACACCTGCAGCATGTGAGTTAACAGCCTCCCCCTTTACTCTGCCACCTCTGTGTAAGACGGGATTTCAGTAACGATGTCTGCCAGCATCTGGTCGCCTCGCCATCGAGGGATCATTACAAAATGCTCCGGTTCTGATGCGCCTGTTCATTAAAGTTGTTGGCAGGACTTCAACATGTGTGCTAAAGTGAAAGGTGCTAAAGTACATTTCTGGTCTAGATGCTTTAGAACGTGCTGATTACTGCGATGTCTCACATTCAGTTGATGTTCATGTAACCACAGGCAGCAGGTGTCAAACATATTTTTATCCACCACAAAGACAAACTTAATAAAGAAAACTGAAGAAAGTAGATAAAAAAATAGTCTCAGGCATGAAAATGTGTGCAAAACTAAAAATATTTCTTGGTCTTTTTTAGCTCCAGAAACTCTAACATAATGGTGTTGTGCTTCTGTACATCTACTGTGATCGGTAACACACATGTAATAAGACAAAATGTTAAAATGTAAGGTATTTTTTAAAATTTCAATCTTTTTAACGCTCGTTTGTAAATAAACAGTAGATTAAATATAAATGTTTACTTTGATTAAAAGAAATGTCGTTGATGGTTTTATACATTTGTGGGAGCTCAGTACAGCCGCTGCTCCTCCACAATGAAACAAACAGGAGACATGCTCAACTGGTAGGAGGCGTTAGGTCAGACCAGGACACGGGAGGGGTTATATCACTTGTATAGTTTGGGAACACCTCTGTGTCGCTGTGTTGTGGGTGTAACATGCTCACGTAGTAATTTAATGTGTTCCTGTACTAGCCACTCCTACTCAGTTTTCTAGTGTAATTACATTACAGTTATAATTTATGTTGTTACTTGTGTTGAAAAGTTTCTTCAGTTAGTGGCACAGCGTCGACAGAAAGAACACAGAGAGACAAGGAGTCATGGAGACTGGAGGAATAATAACAAAAGCTAATATACACAAGACAGCAAAATAAAACCACTCAAACAGGAGACTATTAAACTTGAACTTAATTCCCTACTCAAAACCAAAAACAAATAATAAACTCACACAGATTTAAGACCAAGGGTCCCTAACAGGTGGAGAGATCTTTACCTTTTAAGGAGTAGAGAAATGGACATTATTTTTACTGTTAGCGCATAAAAGGAAAAGCTTCCGATGGTCCAGGATAGAAACAGCTGCTCACACAACATCAGGTCTTTGCAAACATCTGCACTGACAGTACGCTAACAAAAAGCTAGCTAAGAACCCAGAGTAATGTTAAAGCGAGTAAATGCCAACCACAGCCATTTACTTTTTGGAAATTCTGTAATTTTATCTGAGAGCTGAAACAAACACACAAAGTTCTTCATACAAAAAACAAAATGACCAAGCGCCTCATACCTCGATTCACCTGGATTTGTTAAGCAGAGTGATCCTATAAGACATAAGATATCCAGTGCAAAATATGTAAAACACATATCCTTCATAAACTTTTCACTCTCCTGTTTATGTTGTTTTTAAAAACCATGTCAACGACCTGTACGTGACACGCATATGAAAGTATTGACTCTGACTCATAGCAGCATAAACACATGAATAATCTGATTCATTAATAAACAAATCACAGAATCTTAAACCCAATAACGTGTCAGCTGAAACATCAAAAACACTCACTGCAACTTTACCGCTACTGAGTATTTACAGGAACTCCCTGCTGCTTAGTTGTTATTCCTCTCGTGATCGAGACAAGAGGAATACATTCAGCTTGAATCCACAGTGGGCCATTCTGCCACTTCCATCTGTGGATGTTATAAACTGCTTCTTGTTCTATGGTAGCTTGTGCTTTGATTCTGCACTCTGAGTCTTTTGAATACATTTTCCTCAGAGAATATCATATTTATTTAGCACACTGCTGAACCTAAGTTTGAAGTCTTTATTGAACTGTGTTCACCCATGTGTCACCTCTGAAAACAAGGATGGGAAACATTAGAAGTTCAAACCAAGGCTGCCCCACTTTTTTCCTGTCAGTCAAGACATGTCATGTATTTAGCTGCTCCAGCTTTGCTAAAAATAAACAGAGCTGGAAATGTAGCCTATGTAGAAAAGAAGAACCACTACATTGGCTAATAGTCACAATACTCCAGTGCCGTAGATTACATGTATAGCAAAGGTTCATAAAGTTTCATATTCAGTTAATATATCTTAAAACCATGCTTGGTGACCAAGGGAGACTATATGACTGTATGGTTAGCTATCTATGCTGAACTGCTTAACCCGTACTGATCACCTTTATGCACACTGTAACTCTTTGCAAAAAGAATATGACAAGTATGTCCCGAAAAAAATGATTTATTACTCTGGTACAGGAAAGGCCCAGAAGAAAAAAGAGTGGAAGAAAGTAACAATTAGATCACAAGTTAGTTAAAATCGTGGTGTTTATGTTTTAATCACATTCCTCAATAGCCCTGATCATTTGAACTTACATAGTACATTGTGTAGAAACACTCTAACAATGATTTATTATTTATTAGGAAACATTTTCTGTAATGAAACAATTTTTTTCAACTAAGGGAGTATGCAAATCACATCCTCATATCATATCCCATTAGTTTGTGACTAGTACTAACCCATTTTTAAAACAGATATTTATTTTATAGATTTGGCTCTGATAACAGTGTTACATTATGTGCATTATTATTTTGGGGTCTTTGAAGTTATATTGCAGAACCGTAATACCTCAGCTAGCTTACTTTATTTAATCAAGGCCTGCACTGGATGTTCTTGTTTTGCTTATTAATTCCTCTCGTGGATTTGAGTTAGCTGGTAAAATACTCATCCCCTGTCACCAACTATTTCCCCAGGAGCACTGCTGAAATATTTTGGAACAGTAGAGGAACACCTGCTCATGATGCTTCCCAAAGATCGTCTTTTTAACAAGGGGTATTTTTATTAACATCTCACACCTTCTCTGCAAGTGAAGAGCATCCTTCATAATGAATATATTGTATTTTAATATATTGTATTGTATTTTGAAGTCCAAATGCTCCATCACTTCCAAAAATTAAAAAAAAAAAAAACAACTTTGGGGCACAACCGGGGCTGGACTGGTATTCTGTCATACTGAACATTTGCCAGGGGGCAGACACACTTGACCCACTGCTCACCAGCTCCACAAGCACTGACAGCAGCCCACTGGTTCATTTTCATTACTCACACTGGATTGTCCAGTCAAATTTCTTAATATAACCAGCCCCTCCCCTACCATTCCTGTCCACCCATGCACCTTGCAGAAAAGTTTAGTGTGGAAGAAGTGGTTGACAAAAATTGACAAACATAAGCAGAAAGGTGGAGCTGAAAATCTGAGAAAATAAAAGAAAAAGAGAAACTACAAATAAATCCAGTAAAATGTGTCAGATTTACTGTCATGTAAGCAATGGACCATCAGTAGTACCAGTAACAACTAGTAAAAAAGAAGCCTTCATAGTCACTAATGGTTGCTGTTGCTAGCACTTGTCTTGGAGAAGTGCAGCAGGAGATAGAGGGAGATGTGAGTAACTTTGTAAGAAAGTAGATGGTGGGACATAATTAGGAAGGGAGAGATTTAAGTAAAATAAATGGCTACCTTACTCACTGTTGATAGCTAAAGTGTAGGTTATTGTGGCATGCTGCACTACAACTAAGATATCATTATTTATTTATTTTTTATTTTGAATGATCATTCATGGTGGGCTGGACCATTCCTGGACCAAAAATGCAGATTTTTTTGAGTCCATATTTGGACAAAACTAGTTAAAAATTGTCTAAATACTTTCAGTTTCAATAAAGTGATTAGTGTAGCTGTTCTCCCAGGTTTTAGAGTAAGGTTTAATGCCCAGGCCTTCATGAGAAAAACAATTTATGAGGGAGAGTTAGCTAAGGTGGAAGTTAGCAGGAAGTTAGCATGCTAAGTTCCCATCTAAAGATAACATACAATATTCTCACTGAGGGATTTCTAAAAAACAAAAACAAATAAAACAAAAACTAAATGTAAACCTAAAGCTGTGAAGTAATTTTGGAGGTAGCCAAGAAGGAAAACTAAGTAGTAAAAATGGTTAGTAAAAATAGACTATTTGACCTATGATGATGGGCTTACTAGTGGCTAGCTACAGAGCTATAGTTAGACCAATATAAACACTTTTACTGTGAAGAATTAAACCCTAATATTTCATTTTCCTTGTGCTAGAGTTCATTTTCCTGTAAAGAAAAAAGTAAAAATTCTATGACAGGAAGAAGATGCCAACAAAAGACCAAAGAGAAAATCTGAGATGATGTTCCACAATATGAGGTTACCCATCATTTGTTGCTCAATGGTATGGATTACTTATGAAAAATAATAGGTGCTCAGGATAGCACGAGCCAATGGGCTATAGTTACATCTAGTTTTTAAACACTGAGCTTTGAAATGTGCTGCACGTGAAGAGAGCTGATAAAAAGAAGTCTGAGAGTGATGGCTGAATAGTTTCAGGGTTTTTTTTCCAAAGATAAAAAAGAGACAAAGAACTGCAGCACGATAAAAAAAAAAAAAGGAGTCTCATCCAACGCAGCAGATGCATCTATACATCACTGCTTAACAAGAGGATAGCAGCTTGGAGAAAAAAAAAACACCTTGCAGGGTTGTTTTGTGGGGGAGGACAGCCTCGAGACTCTCCTCAACACAGGAAAACTTCATCTCCAGCTGGGATTTGTGCTGAAACTGTGTCGTCAGACTTAAAAGATGCATTTATATTTATACCTCTGACCTTCACAGCACAGTCTTCAGTGTCAAGCCCCTTATTTTCTATATGAAGCAAAATTCTTCTGAATCAGTCGCTCAGTGCGGCTTGTTTTTAATCTGGGTGTTGAACAGATATTGAACATTTATTATATGACTGGGTATTGCATGCACATAACTCTGCGCACCTCACTAAAGTGCCAGCTGTAATAAAGATCGCCCATCCACAGGGTCAGTGGTGCTTGATGAGCGAAGAAATTACACCGTTCCTCATTTTGATGAATGGGCGGATTTACTGTCATTATTATGTTCTGCCGTATTAGTTATTTTCATCAAGTGGATAAAGGCTGATGCATGCATTTTTCTCAATCATTCTGGTGTAAGTGCCTACTTATTGTTCCAATATATTGTGCAACTTAATAGGCTAAGGTGACATATATGTGTCAGACGATGAGTTAGGGTGAAATAAAAAGACCTAACAGGCTGTGATTTTATTGAACTGTATGTTTGAGAAGCTTAGTGGGGAAATATATTTTCTAATCACACTGCCTTTGGGTATTTAGGGTGTGATTCACACGTAATAATGAAAACTGTTACCAATTTTTTTTCAGATTATGCTCACTAATTGTATAATTACAACTATTGTGAACTCTATTGTATGTTAATAGATCGTTTCAGACATTTGTAGACCTGGAAAACACTGAATGTTATTTTGTTACCATATTGATAGATCAACATGACAAATTCTGTATTAAAGCTTTAGATTTTTGTATTGAAATGAGTTCCAAAGAAGATTTTCTACCTGTCATAGAATGAATAATGGTTGTATTTCATTTAGCTGCTTCTGTAACAGGGTCTTACTGTTAATACCAACCTAGGCAGCACAGAACCATCATTATTTGCAACACCGTTGCCATTTCCTCAGAAGAGAAGGCAAAATGTCTGCTGTAAAAATGACCTCAACAGAAAGCTTACCTTCTGCAATTTGGAGTGCCAGTGTTAACCGAGATGTTTCCAATGTTCACTAAATATAAATGGCTATGTAGATCAGCCAAATCAGTTTGGTTTGCATCTTTGCGTAGAAGTCATAGACAACATTTTGGGTCTGTTGGCTTCATCTTAGGAATAACAGTGCATGCACGAAAGTCTGAAGCAGATAGGGTGAGAGTCAGTTCCTCCAAGCTGGAGGAAAAATGTAAATTTCCTCCCCTGGGTTGAGGAGGCTGTGAAAAGTGAAAGAATTCAAACAGGATCGTGTTCACGAGTGATAGGAAGGTGGATCAACAGATTGCTGTAGTGTCAGCAGTAGTGCAGGTGTCTTACCTGACCATGGTTTTGAAGACAAAGCTGAGGTGAACTCTTTGACTTCTTTCCAACACCTTTTCTTATGAGCTCTGATAACGACACCAAGAATGAGGATTTGAGATTTTTCAGGTACACCCCAGAGGGAAAGACCTCAAACTTATATTCAAAATTATTTAAATGTTTAACACCTCCATAAACCTTGACTTGTGTTTACTGAGCTGCTCCTTCTATGATCAGAGTGTACTTAGGATCATTATCCTGTTCAAAACATCCACCTATGATTCATCCTTAACTTTCGGACAGATGGCCGCACAGGTTGGAGTTCCTGAGGCAGCAAAGCAACCCCGAACCAGGACATTTCCTCTGCCAGGCTTCACAGTAGGCATGAGCTTCTGCTCCAAACAACTTTATCTTACATTAACCTGTTCAGAGCACATTATTGAGTAAGACCTGGTGTTCACTGGCAACCTGTGATTATTATTTTGTTGGGAGACCGTGGCTCAGGGGGTTGGGAATCGCATCTGTAACCGGAAGGTCGCCGGTTCGTTCCCTGGCCTCTCTGTCCTGGTCGTTGTGTCCTTGGGCAAGACACTTTACCCTACCGCCTACTGGTGATGGCCAGAGGGGCCGATGGCAGCCTCGCTTCTGTCAGTCTGCCCCAGGGCAGCTGTGGCTACAACCGTAGCTTGCCTCCACCAGTGAATGAATAGTGGCATTGTAAAGCACTTTGGGTGCCTTGAAAAGCGCTATATAAATCCAATCCATTATTATTTTTCCATTTAGTACCACTGAGGTTTGTTTTTCTATAAGGCCTTCTATAAGGCCTTCTCAGACCTGATTTACTTTTAAAAAATATTCTTCCCCATTCTGAGAAAGGACAAAATGTGTCATCATAACAAATGCAATGGAAATTCACAAACTTCATCCAGATCCAGACTTTAATCATGCATGGGGGGTTTGTTTGCCATCTCTTTATGACACCAACAATTGCAAGAGTTACTGACAATCTAGGATTCTTCGACCTTGTACTCATGATAATAAAATTCCACGAGATTTGTTTTACGTTTTTGCTTTTGTGTTTTGTTTTCTAAAATTTAAATTATGAAAATTAATCTGATTTTCATGGAGTGTACAATTTGGGATCCTGCTACTTCAAGATTATTATTAGAGCTACCGGAGTGCCTTGTATAAAGGCACATCTGCAGTGAGTTTATCCACCTGCATACATACATTTATCTCCCATCTTTTTCTGATTGCTATTTGGCAAAGATTTATTGTAATTATGATTTCTCAGAAATCATTAGTTTGGTGGCATAAGATCAACAGTAGCACTGCTACAGGACAAGCGATTTCAATCTAAGAACTGTAAAAATAGACTGCGGGGTGACACAGCTCGGTGCTGCAAATCAAGAAATCTAATCTAAATACGGTGTTGCAAATGTCACGAGCAAAAGATTAATATTGACTGAGGGGAAATTAAGGCTCTTGGAGGGGAAAACTGCGGGTATCAGACAGCTGAGATGGAAAAGGCACTGAGAATTCATTCAATTTCCCATCTGCCTCTCTCAGTTCTTCATTTCAATAAAGTTCATTTGCAGTTGCAAAGTGTTTTTTATTAGCATGATGCTAGTGGACAAAACCAAACTCTAGTTGGAAAAAACATTTATAGCAGTAAGTTATTTTCTGTGTGACAATAAACAGTCTTTTCATGCTTGGTAAATTTTGAAAATATCTGAGGGACCCTGCTCTGTTTTTCTCTTGTTTTCTCTCTGACATACTTTCCTGCTTCACACATTAGCCAATTACAAACACGCTAATCAAGGTAATCAAATCTGCCTTTAGATCCACACCCTGGTCATCTGCTGGGATAGAGGAATAGCATTAGCAGTGATCTCTAGGCTTAAGTTTCTATTGCATTATGGGGCACAGCCAGTCAGGCAGGTCAATTAGATTTGTCTTTAACGCAGCTGCTCAGTCACGGTTTCAAAGGGTTAGCGTGTTTGCCTATGAAAAGACTTCACAAACACATATGAGGTTTCTGTTCTTCTACGTCCACTTGTAGACTCTCAAAATTGCGATTGTGTGTATTGTGTTGTTTCCATACATGCTTCTCTGCATCTTCTTCTCCAGGTCACAGGTTGGTCAGTTAGATGGAGCCAACGGGAAGAGACATCTGTTGTCTGATTCTGACGAGGATGGATTGCATGACTGATGTGCACGGGGCACATCCCGGGCTCCCGGGTCACACCGTGCTTGCCCTGAGGTCGTCAGGAGTCAAAGCCCCTCCAGAACTTTCTACTCCAGGAAGCAATCAACTTCAAACACCAGCTGATCATCTGGGGGGTAATTGCAAATCAAATCGACCCCTCATTCTGGTTGAAGTGCACCCTCTCTCTTTTCATGCCAAACAAGAGGCCACTTCCCTTTCTGCCCCCCCGATCTGCAGTTTGTCTTTTGCTACCCCACACCCTCCCTTCTTTTTTTGGCTACATTCATCCCATAATCGTGATGGGAGGACATTTCCTGTGGCGGGTGGAGAAACTGAGATTCAGCAGGAGCGGAGCAAACAGGACAACAATCTCCACAGATTCATGTGTGACAGTGCATGCACGGTCCTCTGGAGTGCCAGCTGACAAACACACAAGCCTGCACTGAGCCAGCTGCCTCCAGAATACAGCGGCTGTCTTTAGCTGCGTTTATTCCGCATCAGCACAGCAGCATTTTTCAAATAACTCCTTTTGCACATGGAGCACTGCTGCTCGCATGTAAGAGCACGACTCCCCTTCTGTAGTTGCTGCATTATGAATGGCATCTCGATGCCTATAGTTTCAGATTTAAGTGGCGCTGTGTATGTTTGTCAGTTGGTCCTCAGAGTGACATGCAGCCACTTAAAGCCAGCTGACTTCAGAGTGTTGGGCTATATGGCGAACTGGGCGAGCTTGTTAAAGGACAGCCTCAAGGCTGGCTTTCTCAAATTACTCCTGTGTGGTGATGGGAAAGGCGAGCCTGCCGCTCTCCTGTGTGGCTTTGCTTAATTGCAAAAGGCGATGACGGAAGCGGTACTCCTAAATCTCTGCACTCATTTGGCACAATTTCATGGATGAAAAATACAAAAGAGTATTACTCCTACATTGTGTACGTAATGTTCTGCATGTCAGGGGAGGGCTGATGGAAAGGTCCAGAGCAGGGTTTTTTCCCCCCTGCAGTGAGTAATGCAGGGTGTCCTCACTTGCTTCTATTGCTGCATTTCTCAGGGGTATCAGTATAAAAAATGAATACCCTATAATTTCTCTGCTCCGGGCACTCTTTCAATTACAACATTTCAATTTAAAATACTAAAGATCTTCCTGTGCTGCATCCCTGGCTGGGGAAATGGGTGTGAATTTATGGAAAGGTCAAAATGAAATTAGAAAGGATGGTACCTGCAGAGAGCTGGTGTCCAAATGACCGTCACTTCATAAAAGTTATAGAGATATGTGGTCCACGCCGGGGTGGTTCTTGGATTTGTTTCCATTAACAATGGGGTTATAGAGAGCATTACATGCATTTTCACAGCGCCTGAGTAACCGATACGCTATTTCCCTTATCCCTTAAGCCCTCCAAGTGTCGGAGCATGTTGAAAAAAATGCATGTAGATAATAAAAAAGCAATAGATAGGGCTGCAGTCCTTTTGGAACAGCTGTCAAATAAAAAGGCTCGACGACAGACTGCTTTTCAGCACAAGTGCAGCTGTGAATGTGAATAGTGTTGGAGTGCAACGTGACACGCTGTCATTTCACACAGCTGATCATGCTTGTGTGTGTGTGTTTTGTGTGAATGAGCGAGTATGATTTAATACACGTACAGCATGTCAGTTAAGTAAAATTTATGCATGACTGTTATAGTATATTCGTTCATTTCTGCACTGAGCTAATTAGCAATTGCATGTTATCCATTGCTGCCACTGTCCTTATTCAGGCTTCATCTATTTATTCATGAGCATTTCTTTACCTCATTGACAGAGCCGACATTCGTTTGCATCAGATTTCTTACATCATCTGATGTCTAGTCACCAATATTTCTGTATCTTGTCCTTGTAAATCAAAGCAACAACATTGTGCTTTAATGAAGACATCCTAAAACTTAAGAAACAGCAACCAACTTTGGAGCATGGAATGTGGCCCACTCAACCCCCTGAATTATGCCACTAATCAACCATTTATAGCTGAATGTAGTCACCATAACATTCATCAGTTTTGGGGTTGGACTTCTAAAGGTTTTTGATCCCCACCATCTTAGTGCTAGTGCTATCTAACTTGGATAGCAAGCATCATACATGCTAATTAGCAAAATCGGATTAAAATCCCAGAATTTCACTCAAAGTAGCCCACAAACTGGTTGTACCACATACTTTGGACACTACCTTCATCTGGCAATAGACACTCTCCAACATACAAAGTTTTCTGAGTGAGACTATTGTTAATTGTTCCTAAATCTGGCAAGGTCACCACCTTTTTACTGCTTCTTTTTGTGGACGATGTGCTCCCATACTCTTCATTGATCAATGATCTCTAGACTATACTTGCTTAAATTGCAGTGATTCTCTGAGTCTGAGGCCATGGTTCTCCAACAGAAATGAATGGAATATTCACTCCAAGTTAGCTGCTGCTTCAAAAAGAAAAATTCATATAACTGGTGGGTAACCACTTACCAAAAATGGCACAACAGTGGACACCTCGGGCACTGCTGGAAGATGTGGCTTGGAATAAGGAAGTGAGCTTCTTGTGGATTGGACCTGGATAAGTGTTAGAAAATTGGCAGCTGTTTATTCTGGTATTTGGATCTCTTTGTGACATTTAAACAGGCTGTACAACAAACTACATAAAGTGTTGTTAAAGTTAGATGGAGATTGCATGAATGACGTCTATAATAAGTATTATTTGTTCTTCTCTTTTCCTTGCCTTTCCAGCCAGTCGAGGCAGATGGCTGCCTTTTCCTCAGCCTGATTCTGTTGGAAGTGAATGTATCCAAATATATTTATCGAATGAAGGTAAAAACTAAAGTTATACAAACAGCCCCCTGCGACTGATTTGAGGGGGGTAGGTGGGAGGGAGTCACTGATTTTTCCATGGAATGACTCATATATTGCAAACACACCACCGTACCACATCATTCTGAGCAGGCTTTGGATACTTAAGTTCCCACAGATGTAAGCAAGGTGAAGAGAAAGAAAAAAGATGCTGCTCATGATTCCCATAGAGCAGAAAGCTTTGACTCTTTGTATTGCCCTCTGTGACACAGTGATATATGGTACTGTCTGAGCCGAATATAAATCAGCCCTCAAATTAGCTTTGGCTGAACTTCTGACAGCGTTTTTGCACAGAAGAAGTACAAAGGTTTCATCCTCTATTTTCTATAGAATAGCCACTACTGCAAAGGTACTGCTTCATAGACAAAAGGAATGATTACAGGCAGCCTCTCCTCTGCTCCTCCATCTCCGGCTCTCAGCGGTGGAAACAACACTAGGGAGCACACTTACTCCAGAAATGAGAGGATGACTGAGAAGGAGAGAGAGAGTATAGAAGGAGGGGGTCAGGGAGAAGGAGGTGGCTTATGAGCTGCAGGGTGAGCGATTTAAAGAAAAGAGGGAGAGAGAAAGGCTGTGTGTGCAGCTCGCTATCAGGCTTTATAGGCTCGATAGAGAGCAGTGCCACATCAGAGGCAGAGGGAACTGAGTGTGTGCGTGTTTGTGTGTAAAAGGGGAACCATGGTGTCAGGCTTGATTTCATTACTGGGGCTAATCAGGTCCATATACTTTAAGTGCTGCTTTAATTTGTCTAATCTCTGCAGGATATGGCCGCTGCCCTCCAGGCTACATGGCTGCTTTGCCTTTAAAAGCTGTTAAAGAGCACACGGACGAGCACGGACTGACCTGGGGACAGGAGATGGTGTCCCTGTCACATTAGCGCATACATATTTTCATTAGCATAGGGCCTCACCTTCACACATGAGGACGTCGTGCCACCTTCTGCTCAAAGCCATACCAACACTTCAACTCTGATCCAAATACGAATAAAAAGCAATGTAGAAAAGATGGTACTCTAATTTTAGTAGCCACACCTTTTTTATTGGATATATTTTTGAGCCTTTGTTTGCTCAGGAAAATGTCCGATCACCTGCTTTAAGCATCATGGACACGTGGCAACCGTACGAGGCTCCACGTTTGTTTAGAGTCTCATATGTGAGGGGAAAACCTAAACTGGGATACTGACAAATTACTGGCACTTAAATGACAGGTTTGCCTTTAATACGGAGCCACATTGTCAGAGTGCCAGATGGCTTTTCAAACTCAAGGCACATCACAGACGTAGAAATTTAAATGTGTTTGACAAGTTCAGCAAAGCAGCTCTGAAACTGAGTTTTGGTGTATTTACTGTGGAAACAATTAGTCGATAAATGCCAGAGGTCCGAGGAGCCGTGCACATCAGTGTCATTCTCTTCTGACAATGACTGGCATGTTGCAGTTTAGTTAATTCAACACAATTTTCAAAGGGAGCAGAGTTTTCAGACCGATCAGGTAAGTTTCCTTGTTAATTGCTGGCTGATTTAAACGGCGGTCAGTCTGTCAAACACTTTCTAACACATCACATATGGGTCCTCTTGCATCACAATTTTACATACTTGGTACCCCAGCAGCATGACTTTCAATGATAGAAATATGGATTTTGTTAACATAACCCAGCCCTCAAGATGTAAAACAATGGAGCATGACAAGCCAGGCTTTGGCATCAGTGAGACACGTCTGTTACTTCCAACTTGTCATATTTCATTGTGTAGACTTACTGCTGTGAATGCGTGTCTTTTAGCTAAGGATGTGTGACCCTACGTTTAAAATAGCTGCCCTTGCAGGTCAATGCAAGAAATACCAGTAAATGAAATGTATGCTGTAAAATAGTAGTTACATATATATTCAAATATTATGAAGCAACTAACTACTGGCCACTGCTCAGAGCTTAAGCCCTCTCTGCCCCGGCAAGGTGTGTTTTCCAGCTATGTTTTGACTGTCATTGGTTTTCTCCTGCTTGTCCCTGTGTGTTGTCTTGCAGGGTCCTGGTGGGTGGGGTTATTAGTACAACTGGGAATCTCCCTGGAGCGTTTAAGAGTCCCTCTCTCTGAATGGAAGTTTTAAATGAGCAGACCTCTTGCTAACCAGTGTTGTTCTGCAGTACTTTGATGTATTAAACAAAAAGAGAAGCTGTAAATCGGCTTTCTACAGAGTTACCTGGAATGTAACCGGAGAATCGAAGCCAGGTGTGAACAGATTCTGCACCAGGATGAGGATGCTAGCTGCTGTTAGGGTAGGGTAGGCTACTGCTGCTAGCAATACTAAGGTTAGCCAAACTCTAAAATCTGATACTGTTTGAGTTTGCCACATTGCACACATTGCAAAGTGCTGCACATTTCAGCCACACCTGATTTGATTAATGAAGAATGTGATTAATAGTTTCATATAGCACCTAAAGTATGCATTAAATGTCTGCCTGGTCGATGTTTGTTCATTTCATGTGTACTTGGTTTTAAATAGTTTGTGAGGGTTTTCTGTCTTTGGGATGAGCTGACTAGCCAAATTTAATTTTTTAAGCCATTAGCAAATTTATTGTTAACCCAAAGCTCCGTCTTTTCATAAGGTTATGCTAAAGAAAGGAAAAGCAATGGTCCTGTGTTAGCACCAATCAGTGAAGATGGCTATGTTCAATTTATCATGGTATACAGGTCGTACTGGATACCTGTCTTCCACAGTGGAGTAGAGACAGTAGGCCTAACTTGCAGCGAAGAGCAAGAGACAAAGAAGAAGAGATGAAGTTAGAATAGTCTATATTTAGAAACAGCACAACAGCAGCGCAGACTCAGGACAAAGCTTTACACAAGAACATAATTAATGTAACTCGACACACAACATGATGTAAAGGCCCATGGATTTAAGGTGAGCCAACTCTGTACTAAACTGGAAATTTTGGAAGTTTTGTCATTTTACCCTTTATTGCCGAAACCTAATTGAGGGTTACTTGGTTTTGTTTGTTCGTTTGTTAACCACATCTGAAGAGCCCCAAATACTGTGCTGAGGGGAGAAATTTGTGACCAGGAACAAAAAAAACTGTGAAAAATTGTTCCCAGAAACACAAATTAATTGACTGAATGTTGTGACTGTTTC
The DNA here is from genome assembly GCF_000239375.1 of Pundamilia nyererei. NCBI lineage: Eukaryota > Metazoa > Chordata > Actinopteri > Cichliformes > Cichlidae > Pundamilia > Pundamilia nyererei. Next base: position 1,381,186 of record NW_005187564.1, read on the forward strand.
ACAAACTGCCACAAGACTGTGTTGAGCAGTCCCTGCGGGGGCTGATCGAATACTCACTGGGCCTACATGTGAAGTCATGATTGCTGTGGGCTGTCGATCAGCTGATAAAGCTCACTGGTGGTTTGATTGCTGGCCAAGTTGCACAGCTTATTTCTAGGCTTGAGATTTCATAAATTAGGCTGCTGTGAAGTTAGGAAATTCATCAGCCATTAAAACTGTGGTCCTGGTGCATGCACTCATGCTTGTTGGCATGTGCTTGTGTCTTTGAATATCTCTACCATTGTGCTCCTGGACCTGACCACTCCCGTTCTGCACTCACCAGCCAGTATTCATGCTGTTAGCTTCTCCCTGCCTCCTCCTGTCTTGTCAGATTTGGCAGCACCTCTGGTAAAAGCTAATCCTCATGTTCTCACTTGCACATAACATCAAGCATTTATGTCTGCTACTGTCAGAGGATGTGACAGCAGATATTGTGCACCACACATTTCAAGCATCTCTTCTCTTCTCAACCACATTGTTTTGTTTTCCAATTTGAAGACCATACCTTTGTTAGATAGAAAATCTGCATCCTATTATCAAGGAACAACACATGCCATGACATATAGTGTCTTTAAGTCAGAGATTTGAAGCACAGCGAGTTCACTCATTCAGTCACAGAGGCTTTTTTTAACCTCACTTTGGACTATAATGGATTTCCACTGTGGGGAGTAAACACAAAATAGAGACTTGCATCGCAAATCTCCTAGCAACCACATCTGACACCATCATCATCAGCATCATGTAAACCCAGTAGACAATTGGCTGTGCACAAAAAACCCACTCAATATAACAACCATGCTTCAGTTCAGCCCATTTTGTGCACTATAAACACTAATAGCACCCAAAACTCCATTAACAGGATGTCAGGGTAACAGTTAGAGGATTATTACATATGGTAAAGTGCCAGGGTGATGATTTTCTGATGAAAATATTATACAATTATTATAGTTATGATTCCTGAGTGGGATACCGCTGGGAGAACTGGGAGAAAAAGACTATCGGGTAGAGTAAGCCATCTACTAATCAGAAGGCTGGTGGTTGAATACCTGGGTTTTCCAATCTCCAGTCTGTATGCCTAAGTATCCTTGAGCAAAACAATAAACCGAAGTTCCTCTGTTATACTTTAATTGGAGTTTGAATGTTAGAAACCACTGAGGTGTAAAAATGTTCTGTAAAGTATTGAGTGCAAAGGAGAGCAGAAACGTGCTATATAAGAATCTGTCTATTTACGGAATTAATGACTCAAGGCCCACTCACCTGTCATTCAAATCTTCTGCTTGTCAGGGACAACCAATCAAAACAAAGATGGGAGGAGCTAAAACAGCTGAATAGTCCCACATTAACATCTCTTCAGGTTTTCTGATACTACCAGAGATATCTTATATCTTTTCAATCAAAACCCAATAGATAACACATTGTTTTCCCATTATGCTGTTAATGACTAAAAATATATCAGGTAGTCTTCAGATTGTTCCAGCCTTTATAATTCACTCTAACTGTACTGCATCAAACTGTAGTGACTGTTAAACCAGTCAGAACCAATTTAAATATATAACAAAAAACATTAGCTAAAGCACAAAGTTCACACATAAAGGCAGTCAAAATAGCAAACATTACAAACAGAAACCAAGAGAAAAGGCAGAAATCCATATCTACACATTAACAAAAGAAAGCCCATCTTCGACCTGTGTCTCAGCTATGGCAAAGGTCAAACACAAAATGAGCAGACAGCTCAACTATTACGAGTACAAATACATTCTTGCAAACACAGGAAGTACACAAAAACTGGGATGCATGGAGATGAATGATTTCAAAATAAAGCAGGAAATAACAAAGTCTGATCACATAATCATACAAGTCAAACACTGTATGCAAACTGTAGCCATGATGTGGTACAGTTACAGTCAAAGGTGTAGAAAAAGTGTAGGAAGCTAACTGGACAGTTATAACTAATTAGCTAACATTTGCTTATATTAGCTGTAATTAGCAGAAAAAGATTTGTTTCATACTAAAAAAAACTAAACTACTAGGAGACACTTAATAAAAGATAACACAAAAGCAGCATGATGGAAATGTTTTTTCACTTACAACAAACAGCATACATGAGGTGTTAACAGTTAGTTTGTGTTTTGTGCCACTGTATCAATTCTTAAGAAAGAGTAGTTCCTGCCCTGCTGGATTTACTGTACAACCAGGATAACCGGTAATTACAAGATCTTTTTTAGTCATTACGAGATAGCAAGTTGTAATTAAAATGATAAGGAGTTCTTTGTGGATGAAGTGTGAGTCAACTAATGTTTCACCTTTTGCAGTAATTTAAAAATATATTTTAGGTTTTTTTTTAACAAGTGAAAAATGAATGCAGTCACTCTAACGTATTTGAGCTGAGTGTGAAGCTGAGGTTTAATTGGTTGGTCATGACGATGCATCGATAAAATGTATGTATGTATGGCAACAGATACCTGTTAATTAACACCCAAGTAACATTCAAATTAAATCAGAAATTTCATTTTGAGAATAATTCTGAGAATCATGAAACTCGCAAAGTAGCAGATTTGAAGATTTTGATGCCTTACTAAGTTTTCTCTCGACTTGTGGTCAGTCAGTTGAAAAGAACAATTTGTGGGGGTTTTATGTTTAATCCCCATATCTGATTAAGGATTTTAAAGTAAGAAGAAAACCTACCAAACTTATATTTGATTCCCAAACTGTAAATCACAGTGAAGGACACTAGTACATATTCCTATCTCTGCATTTACTGAAATCAAAAAATGTCATAAACCCAATTTTTTATCTCTTTCCTCCAGCTGTCAGCAGAAAACAACAGTAAGTATTTTTGTATCAATTTTTGATTTCTTCTGCTGCCTTTAAATAACTCAAATCCAAAGATTAAAACATGCATCAATTAATCTTTACAGCATGTCGGCTGTGTTAAAAGAAAATGCCAAGAAAAGCATACGTATTTAAGGAAATAACCCAAAGTACCCATCATGGCTATCAGCTGTGTACTGACCTGTAGGATGGATCTTTCAGTAAAGTGCCTGTGACTTTATGAGTGGTGTCTGGCAGGCATGTCAGAGTGCCAGATAGCATCAGTCTGATTTCCAGATTTGATATTGTCTTTTCTTGTGGACACTCTTGGGATAAAAACAGTTTTCAGCTATCAGCTATCTCACAGAGACCGCAATTAATCTCAATGTCTAACAAATCCAGATGAATTTAAAGGGAAGGTCTAAAGAGAAGCAGTAATAACTGTATTTATCGTCTCCTTCAGCACCATTGGGGTATTGCTGTAAAAAGGTGGTGGGAAAAAAACAAGAAAAAAACCCCACTCAGCCTGAGAAAAGGCAGAAAGTTTGTTTCTTGTCTTTTATTTGCAGGTCCATCCTTCAGGCTCACAGGCCTAGCTGATCTTGGAACGCAGCCACCGTGTCATTAAAACAGTACAGTACTTTGCTCGTCCTGGGTGGTGCAGTCACACGAATCATCCTTTGAGGCCTAAAGAATAACTAAACAGTCTCTACAGTAGTTGTTATTGCTTTTGAGATTCATTTGCCATAGTGTGACGCAGGAAGCCGTCCCTGTACCCCTGACATACCGCACAATAGTAAATCTACTTATCGCTCACTGCTGTGACATCTCGTAAATAAAGCGTGTCACATGTAGAGAATGTTGATGCATAACCTTATATTTTCACGCTTCATGCTTGGCGTAGCAATCACTATTTCTCAAGGCTGGGCATAACCAGCTCTTGACTGTTCTTATCCCGTTTGCACACAGTCATTCATGCTGGACTCAACTGTAAAGATGCAAAATGGCTCGAGTCATAAACTGTAACTAAAAATTTGGATAAATACATCAATCCAGTTTAGGTTTCCTTTAGCTGCTCACTATCCACACAGTGTGACATCTTAGATTTCTGAGGGAGGGGAAAAAAGAGACAAGTCCCTTCTTGGAAAGAGACTTTCACAGCTTGGCTCTCACAGAGATGAATCCAATATGACTGCATCTGTAAAACCAGTTGAACATCTCATGTTGGGTCATGTTGTGTACGAGACTACAAATCCAACTGGGGCATGTCACCAGAAATCCAATTTGTTGTACTCGACTAGATAGGACTTCTTCCTGTTCCAGCTTGTCACAATAAAAGCCTTTAACATATACACTGTATACTGCTACACATAAGCAGTAGAAAAAGAAACTCAACTGAATAAAACAACTTACAGATGTTATCTTAAATGATTAAATTAATAGTTTTTCTTCTTTTTTTGTAAGAATGTCTAGTACACAATAAAACTATAAAAGAGAATTACATTCGCTCAGTTATTCACAGAACTACGATTAATCAAAAATCCTTAGTTATTACATGCAACAATTTTTAAGTATGATTAGTTGGAGTTATCAGTTAAAGTCGGACTTTAATTCAAGATTTCCTTTATAAATCTCTTCATAATCAATGGACCAGAACGTGCTAGAACAGTCTTTTGGCAAATTCAGTTAATGAGTTAATAAACCAGTTAATAAATCTAATAAACAGATGAATTGCAATATTACTTGTGAATGAGTTATTTGTTCTGTGTGCTGCAGCCACGCATTTGCTCAGTAATAAGAAAATAATGACATCTCACAGATCACTTACATCTTCAGCACATCCCTTTTCATCCCTGTGATGCATTCATGGTGCAGACATAAATAACGTTGCTGTCATAGTCACTACGGAAGAGGAGGGAGCATATCTTTTTTTCAAGTGGCAAGATAATTTCAAATGCAGCTTTTCAAACAGCTCAACAAAAATATCAGCAAACACAAACTGCTTTTGTGCAGTGAGTTAAATGTACAGCTGCTGTATTTACGGGGAGAGAAAAAAAGTTGATGTGTGATGCTGAGATGGAAAAATTGTTACGGGGAGAGAGCAGGAGAGGAAGATGAGAAATTGTTTTTAGAAATAAAGACTCCTCAGCAAGTGAAATTTTGTAAACTGTAATTTTTTTATCTTACGTGTAATGTTCTCATTCATTTAGACTTTTTAAATCTGATTTTGAATCTATACGTGATGTTTTTATGATCGATCTTGGAAAACAAATTGAAGTATACTAATTTTGTGTGATTTAAAGGTTGCATGAAAATCTTCTACTTGGCTACACTGGTTAGTTTGAAGTATTGTGTTGATCCATTAGTTATTGTCTGTGTTACATCAAGGACAGAAGACATCAATTTATGTTTAAGATGATGCTGATTAGATTCGCTCACTGAATTCTACATGTGGAACTAGCTATGTAGTGTCTTTGCATTGAAAATCATCTATATAGCTTGGGCAATATCTTATATTTTGTTGAATTCAACTGGGTAGATCAGAGAATGTTGGAGTAACTGCACAGGTCAGCCGATAACAGTCTGGATCAGTATCAGTCCGTTTGTAAGAGGGGAAATACCTTCAAGATTGTTAGATTATTAGGAGTCATCACATACTGATACAGCATGTGGTCAACTGTATCAGGTGGTGATTCTGAAAGCAGAACCAACGAGCATCCAGTGAGAATCGATAAGGAATCATATTGATAAGTGATATCTAGAAAGGAAATGAAATCACTAATTTCTCATCAATTCCCATCCCTAATAAAGACATAAACTTAAAAATAAGTAGAAAAAGTAGCAGACACTTTCTTTATTATTTTAAAAGCTTCCAAGTGAGTGTGGAGGAGACCAAAAACAGAGCAAGAAAAATCAGAGCAATGTTCATACGGTAGCCAAAGCACTGCCAATGCTGCTCTGTGTATGCCAGCATTAAAAATGGTCTAAGGACTTCAAACTCATTCATAGCATTTGATACAACCCACACAAGCCTTAAAATGAATTTGTATTTCCAGTGTGTTTTAGATTTGAGTCCAGTTCGCTACCCTTAACATGCATATCAGGAAACCCACCAAAAATGATGCTAAAGGATGGAATGGAAATGGGAGAAGAAATGCTCCAAGCATCAGTATGTGATGACTCCTAATAATCTAACAACAGTTAACAGATAAAAATTTGCCTTCATTTACATTCTTTCAATATTCACGCGGAACTTTGGCCATACTTCCATGAAATCCAGCTAATAGGGAAATATGGATGGATACTTTGTGAGAGAAAGCATCAAAACACCGAAGCAGTCGTTCAGGTCATAGTTTGTGAATCCCATAACTCTACACTCAGACAGAAATATGACCATGTTAATGTAACATTTGCTCCTGGATTATTTACAGAAACATTAACTTCTGCAGATAAACTGAGACATTTGTGAAGCCGAGCGTTCCCCTGAAGGAACATGATTATGTGAGTTTATTTGTTTGGCTTTGCTAATGATGTAAAGCCAGTGACGCTCTCTGGCAAAGCCTGGGACATTTCGGAATAATTCAAATCAAAATAATGTATTCCAATGTCAACTTAATAAACCATGGCCAGTGGGGCTCATTTATCCTCTGATTTGTTGTAAGTGAATACGTTGTAATTGCGACACAGTCGTGTACTGTGTGTGTGTACTGCTTTCTTGTACCTCTTTCTTCTATAAAGTATTTAATGGAAACATGCTGGGCACATTGAACAGGAAACCATTTCTCTAATAATAGGAGACGTCACGAACTGAATGTCAGGCCATAAATATGCATACAGTCAGCGGCTGACTCAAACAGCAATTCAGGCTGGGACGCCATCCAAGGTCATTCAGGACCAAAAAAAATCACTAGAAGGATATTATTGGATTTCTAGTAGAAGATATTTGAAAACAGAGAGACAAGAGAGTCCATAACTCTATAGACATTAGGATTCCTTTTACAAACAATATTAACTAAGCATCATCATCAATATCATATCAGTGGAATATAGCTAGCCCTATAAGGCTGAAGAGTATCTATTGCAGAATTTCTGCAGAATTTCATTTAAATATTATTTCCCACCTTGTTTGTTTGCAACTTTGTATCATAGAGAAAAAAGGGACGTGCTGATATCTGTTCTGTGCTGTTGAACATTGGTGAAATAAAACAATTCATCAAACTAACCAGTATTTCTAGTGGTGATGGGTGATGGTAACAAAGTTTAATCCTACGACTTGACTAGTTATACACATCTCTGCTAAAAACTAACACTTTAAAGCATGCCATAGAGTAGTAGAGTAGTAATAGAGTAGAAACTAGATCGCTGCATGCAATTGGGCTTTGCACATACAGTGCTGTGCAAAAGTATTGAGCCTCCCCTCATTTCTTTATATTATACTATTTTGTACTTAAAAGTGAGCTAGAGTAGAAGTTCTCCAGGCTTTCAGATGGTTTTTCAAAGTATTTCTTTGGACTGCTTTGCCGCTCACTTTTAGTTCAAACCTCGCACCTGAACACATTCAAATTAATGTGTTTTGTTGTTGTTGTTGAACAAACATTTGAACCATTCCAACATAAAAAGTGGATTGTGTCTGTTGGATGTTGATCCTCTATGAAAAGCATCTGGAAAGCATCTGCTTGGAAATGGTGTCAATGTACGACAATGATCCCAAACACACTGCAAAATACAGTAAAAGAACACACACAACATTATCAGTCATGGATTGGGACTGTGTGGGACAATCTTGATAGAGAAGTGAATATACTACATCATTAATACCCACAAACACGTTACATATTAAAATTTGGCTATATTATTATGCTGTATCACCTTGGCCCCACATTATACATACATTATATATACGTAAGATTTAAGAAAACAATGTTTTCAAGTTAATTCCTTTATAAAGAGGTTAAGATTAAAGCCACACATGTCAGAAGGACAGTTTTTGTTGCCAAATAATTAACTTTGGCCTCGTTACATTATCTTTTTGCATCTCATGCTAAAAAACCTGACCTTTCATGGAAATGAATGGGTTTTTGGAGGCATTTCAAGCACTGTCAGGTCAAAGAAATCAAGCTCATTCTTGTCACCACAAACTGCATCTTTTGGCTTCCAGTGACATTATAGTCCCTCACATTTTGGCAGAAAAGGTCCAATCTTAATGAACCTCAGCTTCAACTCGCACCCTTTGTCCTCTCCTCTCTCTTACCCTGCTCACGGATTTCCACTGACCAGCCCATGATGAATGATAGGACTGGCTACAGGGTGAACAATTACACACGGCAACTGGCTGTGGCGGGGCTTGGCTGACTCGACATCATTCACAAGTCGCCTAATGGCTGCTTCTGCTCTTCATTTGGAAGATTCATGAGTCACCAGGGCAAAGAATTCCTCCAGATTCACAAAAAGATGAATGAATGAATCCGAATTTGGATCACAAATCACCCACAGAGCCAGAATGGTGCTTTTGAACTTGTTTACAACAGTAACAGAGGTATAACTCCCTAGCGTCCCGCCAGTTGAATGCATTAATGTCATTAGAAAATCGACCAACAAGTATCGATGATGTCAAAATAGAAACGGCTGTATGACCGTCCAATAATTTGGTCAGCGCAAACATCAGACACCCAGCTCTTTGCCTCTCCTTCGCAGTTCTTTTGGTGACTGTCGATTCGTTTCACAGCTGTCTCGCTGTCCTTTCCCTCCTCTCAGTGACAAACCTCTGGGGTGAGCTGTAACCTTGAGCCACTTTGGAGAGACTGAGACTTTGTCTGTCACCTTCAAACTCCACCTCCCACTGCAGATATATATTTATATACATACATGTGGCTGCAGTTGCCTTTAGCCTCTGCATTGCATGGCGGCCCCAGGGAGGAAATAACGAGCTGGGGTGTTGTTAGGAGTTGGCTGATGTATTTCTGAGCGGCCTGTGAGGCTGCTCGGGTCACTCTGCTAGCACAACTATTATTGATCACTATCATTGTGCTGCTTCTGTATACAGAGCTTGCACGCCCACACAGGAAGATGCACCATTATACATGGACATGTTAAAGTGGTGGTGACAGTCTTCTGGGAATCAATCACCTCCTCCTATGCAACTTTCACTAGTTTGCAGAAACATAGCCGTGCGTTTTTCATTGCAGGAAACAGTGTAAAGGCTGCAGTATGCCTGAAAAACCAGAGTCTGTATGGAACTGCTGGAAAGTGAGATTTTAAGGACAGTCCATGTATTAGAACTACTTTGATTTTAAACACAACTGCAGATTATCATGAAAACAATTTTAACTTCAGATTAACCTCAGTCTCACAGCTGGTCGTAATACAGTCATAACCTCAAATCGATTTATTTCATACTTCCCATTCAGCAGCAAATACCCCATTATTTGCAGATGAACACTTCCAACAAATAAATGTGAAAACCCGGCAAAAGACGCAGGCCCAGAGTCTCGGCTGTGCACAAAATGATGCGCAGCAATGACACAATCGAGAATCACAGCAATCATACATGCCTGTGACTGCAACATGGTGGAGACTTCCTCTTTAGGTTTCTAAAGAAAGTTGGGCTCCAACAAGGTGGCATCCCTGGTTAGCCTGTCATGGTACCTAAGTCACCTATACAACTCACAAAGAACAGTGGCTGATTCTCTGCTCTCTTTTTGAGCATGATCCTCATGCAGCTTTCTGTTTATTGCTGGCAGTTTTAATCATAAAGCACAAAAATCTACATAGTCTTCATTTGACTTGCAATTTTTCACTCTGTGCAAGCGTTACTTGCAGCAAAAGATGTTCAATAAATGCTAGACTTTAGGATAATGTCTCTCCTACATGGTTGACTTTTGCAAACTAACCAACCACAATGTGGGACACTGTCCTAATATGAGTGACAGGGGGACAAGAGGATATAAAGGCTGTGTAGTTGCACTACTAAAATATTGCACTTCTGTAACATTTTAGAGCAGTTTCATGGATCGTCTTTTGTTTCACAAGGTCTGAAGGAAAAGAGTCTTTGTTTCGATCCATTTTATATTAGAAAAGAAAATGGCGACATGTCAGTTCACAGTATTCAACTCTACTCCCCTCAAAGAGTGAGGCGAGAAGTGTTGAGTACCACAAATGGCCATAAGAAGATATAATTTAGGACAGTCCTTGCTTCAGGTCATTGCTAGTGTTGGACTTTCCGTAAACGTTCTCACTTCCCCACAGCTGGCCCATCACTCTGTAAGTAGGTGCAATTTTCAGGTTGTCCACTTTGAAAGGTTACAGAAATTGTCGGATGCAGCGCTCCCACAACCCACATGGGGAAAGGTGTCGGGGGAGGCGGGGTCAGATGCTGTTAGACAATCTGACAATCATAACGAGGCCTGTAGCTACAGCTCGCAAGAGCTCAGAGCTTACCATCACCTCCTGTGAAGCATGCAGCTCCTCTCCACATATCACCTGATTTGTTTTATCATCCTGCACCAAAGGTTTGTGGTAGAACACTTAGACTGGGGACAGGCAGCTCTTTCAAAGGTAGAGCTGCTGGTCCTGACAGCAGTATAAGCAAAAAATGTGGACTGACAGGGAATGTTAAGGAAGAGATGGTTAGCGACAGGGAAACTGAACTTGGTTGTGCAGGTTTCACCAGGAAGGTCGCTGTGGCGTTTATTGCTTTTATCAATAACTTGTAAGCTTTCTGAGAAAAACCCAGTCTTGATAGTAGAGATGACATCCATCTCACTTTGGGTAGAGCAGCTCTCATTTCTCGAAATCTGGCCAAATTTATTGACACCCCACTCCCCTACAATAACATATATGATGATCCATTTTTTGGACCAATAAGCAGAGTTACAATCCTAAACGTGTCACTGCAGTTTCTCCCCACCTGTCATCCCCTCAAAACCCCATCCCCACAGAGACTGTGTCTGCCTTCAGACCATCAAAAAATAAGTAAAAAGCTAAATGTGGATCTATAAACTCACCTTTTTTCACTCGCCATGTGTTTATACAACACTTTTCACTTTTCATCATTTAACCATTAATCTCTGGCCCTGTTCCAAAGTCCTTTTTGTCTTTTCTTTCTCTCCTCACCCTCAGATGGCAGATGGCTGCCCCTCCCTGAGTCTGGTAAGGTTTCATCCAGTTAAAAGGGGGTTTTTCTTCCCCGCTGTCACCTAAGTGCTTGCTCATAGGTCATCTGATTGTTGGGGTTTTCTCTCTAATATTGCAGGGTCTTTACCTTATAACATAAAGCACATTGAGGCTGTTATTGCGAATGCTGTGATTTGTTGCTATATAAATAAAACAAAATTGAAAAATAAAATTAAGTTCAATGTTTCTTGTTTGATATTTTAAGCTTTAATTCTATTGTAGTTTGCTGATTTTTAGTTTAAATCTACTTGAATCACTATTATTGTAGATAAAGCTAATCAAGAATATAAATGCCATTAATATGACATAAACATTAGTGACACACATGAATCCATGATTATGGCCCAGTGATATCACGTATTTGACTTTAGCTACTTTATGGGCGCTAAAACTTGAGTACTATCACTAAAGAAGGATTAAAACTTTTATTGAAGTAAACAGTTGAAATACTCAATTCCCAGAAAACAGTTATTAAATACAACAAAATCTTGTGCAGCCATTTCATGTTTTACCATCTGTATGAGGCTACAGCGCTGCACCACACGTGTCATCCACAAAAGCCACAGTCTTAAGTTGAAGCCTCAAAATCCAAACATCCAAACATGTCAGTTATAAATTGCTCACCCCCACATAGAGTTATAAAGGAGGTACCCATCCATACTAACTAAAACTATTTTCCTTGTCAGACTATGAACGTGTTTCTTTCTGAACTCAAGTACCGCTGGTGCCTCTAGTGGATGTTAGAAGAACTGGAGAGTTTGGCACTAAGTGTTGGCTTCATTTTTAGCCCAAGAGGTTTGCGCTTGATGCAAACATACACAATACATTTTTTTTCCCTACAAAAGCTACGCTGGAGCCCTGGAGGTTTCCACTTTGGTTACACAAGCATGTGGATCCCGCCTGTGCCAAGTCCTTTCATTGTGAATGTGACAACTCAGTCATAGCCTGGTGAGGTAGCCCAATTGCCCCATCCATGATTTAGCAGGCATCTTAACTAAGAGTTTAAATGCTTTCCTCTGAAAATATGAACTTAAGTTTCAATAAATGTCTTCAGTGAGTGCTATGACCTGTACAGAAACTCCATCCTTAACATTTACTTAAACTCCACATACCAAAATCCAGGCAAAATCTCTGAAAACCGCAGCAGCAGCTACTGCAAAAAGTAAAATAACCTCATGTAATTGCTTAAGATTAAACTTTAATGATCACAACCAAGAAATTGGGCCACCACAGTTACAAACAGGCACAGAGGAGCCCGCAAGACAGAAAAACATATACACAGCTGACACGCAGTCATTTACACATGCTTCACACCCACACAAACACACACGCAGACTCACACCTCCAGATCAATATTCATGACATCCTCAGCTAAAGTGTGCAGTCAGTGTGAGCACATTTTAACATGCATGAACCCAAACACCCCTTAACTCTGTCTCACTCCGCAGTCACGCTGCTGGGATGCATCAGGAGGTGCGTTCGCACTCGCTGCTGATGGAATCCACCTCTGGCTATGAAAACATGTCATCCCGCGAAGCTGTGAAAGCCCCGACTTTATCTAAACACCTAATCTGACATTTCATCCCCACCATCACCGCTTCCCCTCAGTCGGTGTAGTTTAGAGGTTACTGCCACCTCAGTGCTTGGCAGGGTGTGAAAACAGCGTTCTGTTACTGATGTGAAAGACTTGAATCAGGTGCAAGTATCTGTAACTCTTATGTTGTACCCTCATAGGTTTTATGAAGCAATACCTCAGCTCTGACTTTTACACAACACAGCGCTGGAGACTAAATACAATAAATAAACCATAAAGAGACAAATTGCAATCAAGTAATAAGAGAACAATAAAGGGGTAATTACACCGCCATCATTTGGTTTTAATGCCCTTAACAACACTCACTTAAAGCAATTTAATAAATGTTTATATTTAAAACATTTACACACTTGACAAAATGACCAGCTTTTTAATAAATTGCCATTTTATTGACCACTTGACTACAGGACCTTTATCAGTCTGGATCACAGTCACAGAAACAGTGTAAGAACTGTGAGGTCAGAGGACTATTGGCTTAGTTCTTTAGGAAATGGTTGACTATGGTATTTTAAGTTGATATTCAATCAATTAATTAACAAATAACACAAAATGTTTTAATTAATTTCATTAATAAATAAGATTTGCGTACCTTTCATAAAGACTAAATACTTCCTCCACACCGTGCATGAATTGGGTTCCTGGATCCAAGATGTTTTCTTGAGAACATCAAGATAACATCTCCTGTTTTTCATGATTTTCATGTGGCCTGAAGATATTGGAATATTTCCACTTTTGCTCCATCTCACATGGATATTACAAAAATTACTTTGCCCACCAGTTCATAGGAGGACATCTCAAAACGCTTTCTATTGTAAGAGAGAGAGTACTCCAACAATCTGGTGATCTCCTATGAGCAGCACTTTTTGACAGTGAGGAAGAAAAATACCCAGGACCTTAACATTGAACAAAGATCACGGAATGACCACAGACTGACCGTGTGAGTTTAAATGGCACTTTTTGCCCACTAAGAACCATCACTGAATTGAATCTGGATTTGTAAAAGACTTCTAAAGGTGATAAAAGTCTTTAGGTCTGCCCATTCCCACTTCTCAATTGAAGAGTCTTCATAAGAATTTATTTTAAAATATTTTTCTTTGTGGTCTGAGACCTCTAAAAAGCAAAGCCTTAGAGTTGTTTCTTGGAGCCAGCTTTGGGCATGGAGGAGGTTTAGGACACAGTAACATTAGATTTACAGGGAAATCGGGAGCGAGAGAGAGAGCGATTGCATGTTTGCATATTCTCATTAGCTACAGTTGATTAGGATTAGTGTTGGGATCACCAGTGATCACTGTAATCACTGATTACAACTTTGACCTGAGAGAGTTATTGTTCATCCCTTTCTATACACCTTTTAACTATGTGAAGACAGCCAACTGGAAAATCTTTCACAAAAAATATGTGATGGCAAAATATACCGGAGCCTTCATTTTGAAGTGTAACATCTGCTAGTTTCTTAAAATTTTTTCGTTCAGCATGTTGCCAAAACTAACCCTAACTGAAGGGTTAGGCTGGCTCTCCAGTATGTAACTGAATTTTTCTTCCTTCATTCTTGATATACTCTGACTGTAGGTATAGCTGGCCTAAATAAGCCTTTTCCTCTGTGGCTGAATGTGTGTGCGGTTCCTCTGGGATACGTCGAGGCTCTCACACAGACTGATTTTACACGTTGGAACAGATGGCTATTGGCGGACTTGTGCATGACAACTAGTCACTCTCTGCTGTCTCTTGTTCCACTCGTGCCTCAGTAATCACGGGTGCTTGCAGTAGCTTATGAGCTAATCATCAGAGCAAAACAGTGGACAGTGATCTAATTCAGGCTGTTGTTGGGCAACAAAAGGCTGCAGGAAACAAAGACGGAGGAACACAGTGACTGGGAGCTGCATTCATGGATTGTGCACATCTTGGCTGAAGATAATAGCAACATCTGTTCACTTCCTCCCTATCACGGCATACTGCATTCATGTCCCATCACTGAGTACCAAAGAACGGCTGCTTCAAGTAGTTAAAGGATAAAATCAAACATTGCTGCACACTTTGCTGTTATTCAGCGGAAAACAGCAGAGATCAGAGCCAAGTACAGACAGGATTCTTCACCATTGTGAAGATCGACACAAGCGACTGAGTAAATTCCTCCAGAGAGTTTCTCATCGATTACTCACATTCCTCCTTTGTTCGTTGTTGGACAGACCCTTTAAAAAGGCAGAGAGGAGAAGCGGCAGACGTTGGTGGAACACCGACAAAATTAATAAGCCCTCAGAGGCCGCTGTATAAGCTATGCACTTGCCCCCTAAGCACAAGGAGACATTCATCTCATCCCCTCCTTCTGTCTGATCTCTTAATGACAATGAAACAGGCCGGCAAGAATTCAAGCAATTTTCTAAATTGATTTTTCTCCTCGGACGATTTACTTTGCCGTTAGAGCGTCATTCATAACTTTGCAGGGGATTTAACACGAGCTCCTCTGTTGAAGTCTCTGTTACTGAGGAGACACACAGCTCACGCTGCTCCAAACGCTTCGATATAAATTTACTATTTTCGCACATGTAGCTCAGCATGAGCTAAATTTTCTGGATAATGCTCTGAGATCATGCATGTCAACAAAAATCTGCCCCTAACTGCGCATTTTCAGGATATCAGATACTGCCATCTTACCAAAGGTCACAAAGGGAACGGCTTAGAAAAGACACGCAGAGACATTATCGTGGTTTCCGACCATTTACTCCTCTTGGTTCTCCTGTGTCTCATGAAAATACAAGAATTATCAGGGACCAAACAAACGTGTGGGTCTAAACATTCAGGGTGAGAAATCAATGAAGAGTTACAGGACAGAGGCATAGTTTTGGTATTCTGCGCAGAGCTTTGAGACATCCACCCCGGCAACTACAACCTTGTTCTCATAATGACCACGTCGGGCACAAAATTAGACTTTTCTATGTTCAGTTCAACACGATTTCTAGTAAACTGTGTGCTGCAGACTTTAGTAAATTATATTTGTGCAGTTCATTTAAATCTTTTCCTCACAAAATTGTGTGCTCTGAAAGGGAAACTCCTACAAAAACATATGTAATAAGAAAAATATCTGTGTCCACACCTTTCAGTCGCAAAGCTGACACTGTAAATCCCCACAGGAGCATTTTAGAGGCAAAAGGTTTCGTGTTGGTGCAGACTGTTAGTAAATCTGATTCTAAGAATCTTTTTCTCATGAGTATTGTAAGGCAAGAAAGCCACTGTTTATGCTTTATGTCATGGGTAGAGCAAGATACTCAATTATCCAGCATCATTCTGCATTTATCTAGCAGGGGTCTGGATGCTGAACTGGTCCAACTGCGGTTCAAACCTTTGACTGACTGAAAACATTTGGAGAATTAATTTTTTTTAAAAAGAAATAACAACAAGCAAAGAAGACCCAGGACTGCTGAGCAACTACAATCCAGTATCAGACAAGAGACATGGGGCAACGTTCCTTTCCCAAAAGTCCTACAGCCAGTCTCCTCAGTTCCCAGATGTTTATTCAAACTGTTTGGAAGTGTGTACACTTCTAGTTATTCTGGTTCTTTATAATGGTAAGAAAATCCACAGTGTGCAGTCACATTGTGCAGCTGATAACTAAGTTCTTGAACCCTTGGAGCCTTCTCAGTGCTAACCCTGATAACAAAAAAAGTACCCAGCATATGGTTTCTGAAAGATCA
Source organism: Pundamilia nyererei (assembly GCF_000239375.1). Lineage (NCBI taxonomy): Eukaryota > Metazoa > Chordata > Actinopteri > Cichliformes > Cichlidae > Pundamilia > Pundamilia nyererei. The sequence goes on from NW_005187564.1 coordinate 1,397,491, forward strand.
GCTTGGAGCATACTTCATGTGTTTAAGCGCGCATTAGTTTCACAATCACTAACAACTATGATGCATCGGCAGAACTTGCACTCCCCCACACTGCATACTCCAGACATATGGTCCAGTACGTGTTTGTGCATGTGCAGATATGTGTCTGTGCTGGTGTGGGCCGGCACCAAGAGGGTGTTGTCCACTATGCAATCAGTGACTGACTGAGAAAAGCTGCCCAAACATGAAGACAAATGGGGTGCAATAGGAAGGGGGCTGGCAGGCTGCACCGACGGCCGGGGCGCTCGATAAAATGAAAGATGAGGAGACGGCGTTCAATAAAGCCACTGCGCCTTGCCAGGCTACGATCTGCCCGCAGGGACTGCCAGAGATGAACAGAGGGAGGAAGAGAGAGAGAGCTGGGAGGTAGAGAGGTGTGAGGTGGCAGGGGAAAGAAGGAGAGTGATTGCGAGGAGAAAACGGCTAGAGACACAGGAATTACAGCTCAGGCAGAGAGATGGTGGTGATACCGACAACTACGACAGATTAAGTTCTTCCGGTTTCATTTTACATCTGTATGTGATACCTGGAGGAAGGGGTTTGGTTGTGGTCGTCAGTAGCTCAAACAGAACGATGATGCTAACACAAGGCTAGGCTCACCCTCTGTCCCCTGAGCTGTCAAACTCTGCAGTTTTGTTTTGCCCACGTAAACCTGTTATTAAATTTCGGTGGTAAGCATAAAGTTGTTTTCTTCTTCATGGTGCTTGTCAGACTCCAGGGACAGGAAATAAAAATGAAGGTGAAATAGAAGCTTCCAGGGGATTGAATGGAACTCTCCGTCGGCCGAAGGGCTCTCCTTATAAATGCTCTGTTTTGGCTCTGGTTAGCCAGGTGTAATTAGGGTTAAATCCCAAGCTGTCAGTCAGCTTGTCATTTACAGCCACTAAAGGGGCCATCTCCGGTGCCGAGGAGCGCAGGTCTGCCACTCCAATCAGCTTTACGATGCTGGGGCCTGTCAGATAAGCAGGGGCCAGGCAGAAAGAGGATGATCTCTTCTTTCAATGAGCCAATCAATGAAGGATGGAGGATGCAGTGTCACACAGCTATGAAAACACTCAGCATTGTTAAGGGACAGAATTGACAGAGGATTTAATCCAATGTGATGGTTAATCCCTGGAATTACACATGCCAATATGAATTGGGTGTGTTTGTAGGAAGCACTTAAAATTAATTCTAGAGTCAAACTTGAGGGAAGAAATTACTTCACTTCTACAATGACTAAATTCTTTTACTAAATTCACCCTGTATGTCTTATATCTATGTATGTCTTAAGTATGCTGTACAGATAATCAGAGCATCAAACCAACTGTGAAACAAAATTCATTTTGAATATTGATACCTTCCATCACTGACGTGGTCACCCTGATGTCACCCATACGTGATGTGAGCATTTGTGCTGCCAACAATTTGTTGTTTTGAAAGTAAATCTTAGATTAAGAAACTGAGGTACACTGTATGATTATAAGCTAGCTACTTATCATTCACACTGTAAAGCATGCATCCTGCTTTTTTACTTTATCGGTACCTGTAATGTTCATCATCCAGAAGGATATCTGTTTTTTCTTAAGAATCAAAATGATGTCCCCTTATTTTTCCCCTAATGTTTTCCACTTTATATTCATTGGTGTACAGGATCCTGACCTCTTTGAACTCTGAATGGAGGAGCTTTCAAACACAGTCGCAGACATAAACAGCTGAAATAAGGTTCATCCACTCGGGCTGTCTCTGCTGGGCATTAGAGATAGAGTGAGCACCTCAGAGTAAATCAAAGTAGAGTTGTTGCTCCGCCGCGTCAAATTATTTAGTTCAAGAATCTGGTCCTCCTAGTCGTCTCCCTTTGGAGGTTTTAAACTCACACCCAGCTAGAAGGAGACCCTACAGTACACCCAAACATCATTTGAGAGATTACAGGTCTCATGTTGACTAAGACGGTGTTAGAATCCCCCAGGAGGAACTGGAAAGGATATTCAGAATACCCACTATGACCCAACTTTTGATTAGCAGGTGGAAATGGATGGCTGGATTTGTCAATATGATGCAAAATGTCCAATTTTGCTCTATTTTGCAAAAGTAAAGAATCATTTAAAACATTCCTGGATAAAGCTTGACTCCAAAAGTAAATCACATCTATGCTAAGCCAAGAATAAAATTTATAAACAAATTCAATCATAATTTTTTTAACAATGCATGTTCAGACAGCAGTGACTTGATCATTTGAAATGATCATCACATTTCATTCAGTTAGCGACTGAGACCATAAACTCATCAGGGAAGCAGTTACTGAGCTTAGAGTTCAGGTGAGTAGGAAGCTCATTTTCTAACACACTTCTATACAATCAGACATCTTTTCACAGCCAGAGGAGTTTCCCCTGCTGGTCACTCATTGGCTTCACTTTTTTGATGTGGAACATACTTTCAAGTTTGATTTTTTTTTAAGTTCTTTTATGTTACTTTTATGGAATTTTTGATACATTCCGTTCAAGGCTACACTTAAATTTCACAGCCAGCCAGTGACATTTTGATTCAAATCTTTCACTTATTGATCCCTACAGTCTTAACCAAGAGAGACACAGACCTGCAAAGAAATGTATTCTTTTCACCTGTTTTTGCCTGGTTTAACTCAGCTCTTAAGCCAAAGCAGAGGCTTTGCCCTAAGAGCTCCTCATCTCTGCACAGGTGACATAGCCCTGTCTGCCCACTTCAACAGGGGAAAACACAGCAACCTGATAATCTTCTTCTGCCCTCGTTCTGAACCTTGTCAGATGTTCTGGCACAAGATTCAGTGCTAAAAAGAACAGAGAGCAGATAAAAAATAAGTCATAATATGACAGGCTGAGGGGAAACTAGCCAGCAGCTTCTCCTTTTAATGATGGTTTAGCAGCAGAAACATCTTCGGCGGGTCCTCGCCGTGATGGTAGAAGTCCAACTCGTCACCAGCGGCACAAGTTAATTAGGCAAATGTCATATGTTCCTCTCTTCCTGCAGACAACAGCCTGGCCCAACCACTGAAAAATAATACTGTTAACCAACCAAAATGGCTGACCTCATTAATTCTTCTAGACGTCTCCTGTCGTCGGCTCCAGGTTCTCCTTTTACTTTTTTTTTTTTAGCCTAATAAGGTTCAGAGGTAAAAGCAGAAAAAACATCCAGAAACTTGTGAGATGGAGCCTCTCGGTGTCACATCTAACGAAGCCCCGCTACTTTTACCCTGTCGTGACTCACCGCCTGCCAATGTGACATTTGCTGTTGTAGGTAGGTATGCACTGTCTGTGGACTATAATTAAACAATGGTAATGTGACCAATGGTGTGTTCACACCGAACACGATGGACGTGAATAGAACGTCAGGTTTACATGTAAAGTCAATGGAAAAGCGTGATGACCCGCGATTGCGGCTCCCGCGAAAATTCGGAAGCAGATTTGAACTGCGAAAACGCCTGATACATGCGTCGGTCTGTTTGACTCGCGAAAAAAACCAAGCACGTGAGTGTTTGTGTTGCATTTGTGCATACGCGCGTTTCGCGTCTACCGCTCGAGTTGGAAAAATCTAAACTCCAAAATCTAAACTGTCAAATCACGCCACGACAACCAATCAGGAGCCTGGTGACGTGGCTGTGACCTAGGTCAAAGGGGCAGATCCAGCCAAAGCCCTTCATACTTCAATGGAGGGAAGGCTAATCAATGCCGTAGCAAACAACCTGGAGCTGTACGACACCAGCTGCTTTCTGTACCGAGACAGGAATAAAAAGAACCGAGCTTGGAGGAAGATATGTAAAGAGATCGGGCAACCTGGTAAGTTCATTCATTTCTCTTTTGAAAGTTTTC